>NW_024533147.1:45000-53267 GCF_016097555.1 Gigantopelta aegis
ATTGCAACAGATGAAAATGAGACTGAAATTGTGTCATTGTTAATACAGGCTGGAGGAAATCCTAATGCTGCTGATAAAGTAATGTCTGGCATTAAACTTCTACGCACACATGTTATATATATATATATATATATTAATTTTAATTGATTTATAGGACCATAAAACACCTTTGCATATTGCAGTAGATAAATGTGACATTGAAATTGTATCATTGTTAATACAGGCTGGAGGAGATCCTAATATTATGGATGAAGTAATGTCTAGCATTAAACTACTATGCACACATGATGTATATGTTTATCTTTGTTTGTCATCATTATATATAAATTTTTGTGTATCTATATATATATTAAATTTTAATTCATTAATATAAGCTGGTGTTTTTGAAGGTACATTTGTTTTTTTTACTTTTAGTCACAGGAAACACCTTTACATCAGGCATCATGTAATGGTGATGATGAAGTTGTGTCACTTTTAATAAAGGCTGGAGGAAATCCTAATGCTATTGATAATGTAATGTCTAGAATTAACATTTGATCATGCACAAATGATGTATATGTCCATCTTCATTTGTCATCATTTTATCTTATTGTTGTATAAATGTGTATACTATATTAATTTTAGTTTATTGAAATGAACTAGTCTCTCATTTGTTTACTTTTAGTTTCAAAACACACCTTTACATATTGCAGCAGCTGAAGGTGACACTGAAATTGTGTCACTGTTAATACAGGCTGGGGGAAATCCTAATGCTACTAATAAAGTAATGTCTAGTATTAAACTTTTGATCATGGTCTCATGATGTATATGCTTGTGTCTGTTTTATCTTATTGTCATATAATTATATATATATGTATATGTATGTATATATGTATATGTATATGTGTGTGTGTGTGTGTGTGAGTGTGTGTGTGTGTGTGTGTGTGTGTGTAATTTTTAAATTTTAGTTCATTGAAATGAATTGGTCTTTGTAAAGTCACATTTTTTACTTTTAGACACAGGAAACACCTTTACATCGGGCAGCATCTATTGGTGACGCTGAAATTGTGTCACTGTTAATACAGGCGGGAGGAAATCCTAATGCTACTAATGAAGTAATGCATAATGTCAAACTTTTTCATTTATATGCAAACCTTCATCATTACTACTCAATTCTAGGCATTTTAATTTCTTAGTCAGGATAATAGACAATTATGTGTATTAGGTAGAACTGCCTATTTAGACTTGGCATGATATTCTATCTTTTTCTATCATAATAACTACAAAAGTAGGAGCCTTACAAAGATTATATTTACACTGAAGGTATGTTTTCACATGAGGTATCACTTTTCAAAGTCTTATTTTGAGCATTTTTAACTATGAAAGTAGTGTTTGCATAATGCATAAGAGCTCTATAAAGGACCCTTCTTTAATGATTTATAATCATATTCATGAGGACAAACAGTAAGTGAAGTTTGTTTTGTCATCTAAAAATGAAGAAACAGGTATACCTACAGTAATTACCAGTAAAATTAGATATTTCTATCTTTGCGGTACACAAAATATCCATACTTCATTCTTTCTGATACATGCATTATATCTTATATCATTAGTCATTATGGAATTAAAGCAATGCCCTGTTATATGGTGTGTCATGAATACACTCATTGAATCTGTAACATTAAAGAAAATGCATTATGAACATACTTTAACTAAGTTATAATTCAATTAAAATAAATAATTAGATTAAAAAAATTTCAAAAAAAATAATCAAATGCAATGATGGCAGTAACAATATCTTAACAAAACGAAAGTAGGAATGGCAGTGTGGACATCCCTACATAGTAGCCTCACAGAAGTACTTATTAACAACTTTTATTTGAGAGTTATATTTTACTGTATTGTGTTTACATTCCTTAACCAAAATCTTCACTTTATATGTGCAGTCTTAATTATGACTTCTTAATATGACTGTTTGCAAATTCTGCATGCAAAAACAAAGCATTAACCCCTTGATATTGTGGTTATAATGTAGGAATGTCCATACTGGCATTTCTACTTTGGGCATGTTTAAGATGCTTTTTCACCATCCCTTTATTTAATGACTTTAAAAAATATTTTTTATTGTGTGATATATATCTATAATAATATCTCACTTTCATCATATATGTATATATTATATACAGAGGTTGAGGTAGGTACATTATTTTTATACCATTAGTCATTGGCCAGAGTTGTATGAACCAAGATTAATGTGTATTGCTGACTTGTACCATGTTGACCAATAGATCGCTTCATTTCAATTACTGAATTAGATATATGCTGCATCTGCTACTTTAGTCATGTGTATGTATTTGCTTGTTATCTTTAGTTGTGAGTTCTGTAAATGTTGATACTGCTGAGTTATTATTGAACAATTTCAGCTAAGTTGATTATGATAATCTTGGAAATCATAGCCTCAGAAAAGAGTGTGTATGCGTTTATACTAGAGGTGTATTATTATTATTGTCTGGAAATGAGGCAATCTGGTTGGTCAACTATGACATAACATGATACAATGTGTACTATGATACAATGTGTACTATATTGCTGTAACAAACTACTTAATTTTGTTTGTATTTTTTAATATTTAGGAAAAACTAACACCTTTAGATAGTGCAATGCAGAGTAATTATACTAAAGCTGCATCATTACTAAAGGAGTGTGGAGGAGATCCTAGTATTGATACAAAAGTAATATATATATATCATGGACTTTTTTTATGTCTTACTCTATAGTTAATCAATATCACTCTTTTTCAATGATATCATTTCCTTTATGTTCAGAAAACTCCCTTGCATTGGGCAGCAGGTGAAGGTTACACGGAAATTGTATCACAGTTAATACAGGCTGGAGGAAATCCTAATGCTACTGATAATGTAATGTCTATAATTAAACTTTTGATCATGCACACATGATGTCCATGTCTATGTCCATTTTTTTCATTTCATTTATCTTATTGTTATGTAAATATATATATATATATATATATATATATATATATATATATATATATTTATTTTAATTTTAGTTTATTGAAATGAACTGGTATTTATAAAGTCATTTTTGTTTACTTTTAGTTTCAAAATACACCTTTACATATTGCAGCAGATGAAGTTGACACTGAAATTGTGTCACTGTTAATACAGGCTGGAGGAAATCCTAATGCTACTAATAAAGTAATGTCTAGCATTAAACTTTTGATCATGCACACATGATGTATATGCTTGTGTCTGTTTTTTCATCAATATCATTTATTTTACTGTCATATAAACTTATATATAAATTTTAGTTCATTAAAATTAACTGGTCTTTGTAAAGTCGCCTTTTTTTTACTTTAGTCACAGGAAACACCTTTACATCGGGCATCAGGTAATAGTGATGATGAAGTTGTGTCACTATTAATAAAGGCTGGAGGAAATCCTAATGCTATTGATAATGTAATGTCTAGAATTAACATTTGATCATGCACAAATGATGTATATATTCATCTTTGTTTGTCATCATTTTATCTTATTGTTGTATAAATGTGTATATTATATTAATTTTAGTTTATTGAAATGAACTAGTCTCTCATTTGTTTACTTTTAGTTTCAAAACACACCTTTACATATTGCAGCAGCTGAAGGTGACACTGAAATTGTGTCACTGTTAATACAGGCTGGGGGAAATCCTAATGCTACTAATAAAGTAATGTCTAGTATTAAACTTTTGATCATGGTCTCATGATGTATATGCTTGTGTCTGTTTTTCATCATTTTATCTTATTGTCATATAATTTTATATATATATGTATATTTGTGTGTGTGTGTGTGTACTTTTTAAATTTTAGTTCATTCAAATGAACTGGTCTTTGTAAAGTCACATTTTTTACTTTTAGACACGAGAAACACCTTTACATCGGGCAGCATCTATTGGTGACTCTGAAGTTGTATCACTGTTAATACAAGCTGGAGGAAATCCTAATGCTACTAATGAAGTAATGCATAATGTCAACCTTCCATTTATATGCAAAACTTCATCATTACTATTCAACTCTAGCCATTTTAATTTCTTTATGTAATATGTACTAGGTAAAACTGCCAGTTTAGGCATGTCAATATGATTTTCTATCTTTTTTTTTTAACTAACTAGTAGAAGCCTTATAAAGATTATATTTACACTGAAGGTTGCATTTTCACACAAGGTATCAATTTTATAAGTCTTATTTTGAGAGTTTTTAGCTATGGAAGTAGTGTTTAGTAGCCTCTGTAAAAGACTCTTCTTTAATAATTTGTAATCATATTCATAAGGAAAAATAGAGGTCATTAAGTGAAGTTTATCTAAAAATCAAGAAACGGGTAGGTATATATACCTACATTAATTATCAGTTATATTAGATATTTCTATCTTTGTTGTACACATAATATCCATACTTCATTCTTTCTGATACATGCATTATGTCTTATATATCGTTAGTCATTATGAAATTAATGCCCTGTTATATAGTGTATCATGAATTCACTCTTTGAATCTGTAACATTAAAAATGCATTATGAACTAATTTATAAGTCAATTGAAGTAACACAAATAATTCAATGATAATTTCTTAAAAGATGATTAAATATTAATGAGGGCAGTAACAGTATTTTCAACAAAAGTAGGAATGACAGTGTGGACATCCCCACATAGTAGCCTCACACAAGTACTTGTTATTATTTTAATTTGAAACTTATATTTTACTGTATTGAGAGTACATTTCTAATTTAAAATCTTCATTTTCTATCTATATCAGCAGTCTTAATTTTGACTTCTTAATATAATTGTTTGCCCTATGCGAATGCTGTAAAAACAAAACATTAAGCCCTTGTCATTATTTGTGTACTATATTACTGTAATGAACTACTTTATTTTGTTTGTATTTTTTATATTCAGGAAAAACGAACACCTTTAGATAATGCAATGCATAATAATTATACTGAAACTGCATCATTACTAAAGGAGTGTGGAGGAGATCCTAGTATTGATACAAAAGTATTATATATATAATGGAGTCATTTTATGTCTTACTCTACATGATATCACTCTAATTCAATGATATAATTTTTTTCATGTCCAGAAAAGACCCTTGCATTGGGCAGCAGAGAATGATAAAGTAGCGTTAGTTGAAATGTTAATACTGGCTGGAGAAGATCCCAGTATTATGGATCAAGTATGTATGTGTAATGCAGGCTTGGGGTCAAATACATGAGTATTTGTATTTAGCTGTATTTAAATACTTTTTTTTGAGTATTTGTATTTGTATTTTGTATTTTGAACTTTTGAAAAAGGAAGTATTTGTATTTTATTAAAATACTTCATGAAATTCCCTTTAAATTGTTTTTTTTTCTGCATAAGTATGTGTAAGATCTATGGACACCTATAAGTACCAACAAATACACTATCTGTGAGATAGGATTATTGTCACCTAATCAACAAAACATTTGAAGAACGTATGTTTATTAGATGCAATCATAATTTGTAATGATTAGTTGATTACATGTACCACCCACAATTAATGGGGTGGTTTGGATAGTACAAAGACGTATTGTAAAGTATATTAAATACTTAAAAGTTTTAAATACTATTCAAAGTATTTGTATTTGATTTGAAATACACTCCTTAGAAGTATTTTAATTGTATTTGTATTTCATATTTTGAGGGTATTTGTATTTGTATTTAAATACTTTCAATGTATTTGACCCCATGCCTGGTTAATGACAAATTAAAACACTAAGGCATTATTCAAATTATGTTTTATAATTGAGTTAGTATATGATTGTCTAGAAGTGAACTACCACTCTTTATTAACTTGGTGTTTTGTAATGAAACTGTCAAATTTAAATTATGCCAATTTTTAATTTTGCTCATTTTGATACCAAACCATATTTCAATAAAACTGCTATGTGGTAATTATTTTAGCAACTTTAATGTATATATAGTCTATAATAATTTTGGTCCTTTTGATACTGTGATTAATTTCTTCCTTTGTAGGGTCATAGCACACCATTACACTATGCAGCAAGGAAAGGCAACTCTGAAATGGTATTGCTCCTAATAGAAGCAGGAGGATATCCTAACATAACAAATGATGTAATGTCTCTAGTTATAGAAATGCATCAATAATTCTAATACTTAATATTAACTTATCATTTTGTTTCTTTCATAGGACCAGGAAACACCTTTACATGTTGCTGTAGATTTTGGTTATGCTAAAATAGTGTCACTGTTAATACTGGCAGGAGGAAATCCAAACACTTTTGCTCAAGTAATGTCTATATAAAAATACTCTTAACAGTACATTACTTTTCTAAACTATGCCACTATACAGGATGTTGTTCAGTAGTAGTAAAATTGTCAGTTCTTTATTTAATTAAATTTTGATCATGTTTTCTATCTTATATTCATTTTCCATAGAGTGGTAATACTCTTTTACATCGTGCTTGCCACTATCGCTATGTAGATATAATTCGCTGCTTACTGTCTGAAGGAGCAGATCCAACAATTAAGAATGATGATATGGAGACTCCATTGGATTTATGTCAAGAAAATGGTGACATTGTGAATATTTTTGCTGAGTATAATCCAAAGCGAGGTGATTGATGCAATAGTAACTACACAACAAGATATTATGTACATAATTGTTCTTTTATTTTGTCTAGTTTTAGAAAATGTTTCAGAGTGGAACATTGAAAGCATTGATGAAGGACAGGTCTTTGAGAAGTCACAATATGGAATAAAGTTGGTCATCCCGCCATCCTCAGTTGAACAAGGACAGGAAGTGGAAACCAAAGTTAAGGTAGTTTCACCAGAAAAATCTGAATTTGAGCTTCCTTCTGATGTTGAGCCTGTGAGCTGTTTCTACAAGATTGAAACAACAGGGAAATTTTCTAGACCTATTGATCTTCATCTCCAACATAATGTTGAGCTTACATCACAAGAGGAAACCCAACAGCTTGCTTTTATAACAGCTAAAGGTCCACCACCTTATAAGTTTGAACTTGTGCCAAATGAAATTGATCAAAAATTCAATCCTAATGACAATTCAGGTGTTGTAAAAGTTTCTGATTTCTCTGTATTCAGCATTGTCAAGCTAAAACTTAAAGCTTTATTCTGTCGAGAACCATCTTATAGCTATGCTATGACAGTTTTTTTTCAAGCATATGCTGAAGTCCAGTTGGCAATACAAGCTGTGGTTACAAGAATCTTGGGCCCTTTCTCAAGGTATGCAATATATACAGTATATATATATATACAATATATATATACATATATGTATACACATATATATATATATATATATATATATATTATATATATATATATATATATATATATATACACACATATATACACATACAATATCTATACTGTGTGTGTACTGTTTTGTCTGGTATAGAGAGTTAGCACTGAGAAATGTTTTGAAAGTTGGAATAAGATAGAACCAGTCTCTTTCCACTTTGATCCAGAAGTCAATGAAGTGACATCTATACTTGTTAACGACTGCTTTCAAATCAAACCATTGAAAAAGCCCTTTAAAGTAAAATATTAAACTTTAGTTGAAAAATTTACTTTTTTATTTGTAATGAAGATCACAAAAAAAGCTATTGATAAAAGTCAACCAGACACTGCTCACTTTACTTTACTTAAGTTAAGGCCTCGCTCAACCCAGTGAAAATCTTGCAGATTTAGAGCTCACTTTTAAAGGAATGAGAGATGGAGAGAGTTTAGTTATTGCTAGTAATGAATACAAGCAATACAAGGCAAGACAGGTAAGAAAATAAAGATTTGCTATATCAGTAAATTTAAGAGCTATTGACTTATTTTTTATTAGATGAACTTGCCAAGCTTGCTACTCCACATGCCACTGAGCATTTACAGACCTCATCTCGAAAAGAAATATCTATGGACTTGTTAAGTGAGTATGAATATGTTCTACATTGCTATTATAAATATCCTTATTAGTAGGTAAAGAACCAAAGAAACAACATCTTATGTCACTGCTTCACTGTATCAAACATATGTGGGATACTATTGGAGAACAACTTGCTGTACAATATGGTGACCATAAAATCTGCTGAATACAATGTAGCATATGACAATACCAAAAAGCTCTCAGAGGTCTTGCAGGTTTGGATTGATAAGAAAATGTGAAGTGTCTGGAGAACAATCATCACTGTTATAGATGATCCTCCAGTTGAAAATAAAGGGTTAAAGTTAGTTTGGAAATA
>NW_024533148.1:0-85369 GCF_016097555.1 Gigantopelta aegis
TTCTATTGCTGTAGTTACTGGGTGTGTTGAAACGCTGCTTATATCAGTTTTATTAGTAAACGTTAACATTATCGGCAATAGGAATTGATTTGGTCTATTAGAACCTATAAAGATGCAGTACAGAATATACAGTGAACAAAAAAAGCTGTCAACTGCCACTGCATTGAAATGTTTTAATGTATCAGAACTGAAAGTGACATCACACATGAACTGATATATATATCTAAGGGTGGACATGCATACCACAACAAGTATTTCACTGTTTTATACACTACGAGTCACATCCATGGAAGGCAATACAAGACGAAAGACACAGTTCAAGAAGGGACATGCACCTTGGAATAATGCTGAAACTCTGCTGCATGAACATGCAAGTCCAGAATCTCACACTGAGAAGTTGCGACCAGTAGTCCGGATGAATATAGATGAGTTTGCCTTGGTCACGAAGTCGAGTCCCACTTCAGCCACCATATCCACTCCAGATTGCGAAGGTGCGTCACAGCCAGTCCGCCTGCTACGTCCCATTACGAGTACATGTACTGCGTCTGAAATGAAAGAAGAACAACAGTGTAAAGACAAAGAAGGCATGAGAATAATGGACAATGACAGAATGGTAGATGCATGGAATGCAGCTTTCAGATACCACTCGACAGCTTCCCCTGAGTGCGACGAGCCTGAAATGCAAATATTAAAAGAGGTTAAGTGGGGTCTTTGTTGGAAAGTCACACTACACTGTGTGAATTGTGACTTCACTGCTCCTGAAAGCAAATTGTACAATGAGGTGAAGACAAATAAACCTGGCCCAAATGCAGCAAAAACTAATGTGGGTCTTGCTATCGGTCTCCAAGATACTCCCGTCGGCAATACGAGAGCGAGAGTGCTATTGGCAGGCATGGACATTCCACCACCGTGTCGGAGCAGCATGCAGAGAACATCATACAAGGTATCAACGGCTGTAACAGATCGAAATGAAAAAGATATGGCACAAAAAGTGGAGCTACTGAAAGACATTAACATGAAACGTGGAAATGAACGTGATGAAATTAACATAGCCATGGATGGGAGATACAACTCCACGACAATAACAAGTCGGAAGAAACCGGGCCAGAATGCATCACAAGCTATAGGACTTGCGTGTGAAACAATGACTGAAAGAAAATTCATTGTAAGTGCCTGCTTCCAGAATAAACTTTGTTGGACCGGAGCCTGGTTAAGAAACAAAGGTATTCACGTGACGTGTCCCGGTGGTCATCCTGACTGCACAGCAAACTTGCCGCCATTTGCTCCGCTGTCGGAATACGAGATGGGGAAAAGATATCGGAACAGACTTGGCTCTACAAGGTATTCTCATAAAATACGTCACAACAGATGGAGATTCCAGATCATCTGCTGGATTTGATAGTGCTTTGAAACTTCTAGATCCAATGTGGAAAGTGCAGCGGTCACAAAGCTAACTTCAGTCCCGACATGTTTACTGGGTCCACCCGTGAACAAAAGCGTGAAGCACAGAAGGTATTCAGCCAGGATATGAAAGCAAGGTGCAGTTTAATTCTTAAAGAACTGATGAAACTACACACTGGTAATATCGGTGTACTGAAACGAGACTTACCAAAGGTCCTGCAATCGACACTTTCGTGCTACGGTGGTGACTGTTCAAAGTGTTCGCGGTACTCGGTCGTCTGCAGTGGAGGAATAGCGAACAACTGGTGGCACCTATCCATGTTCCTGGGTACACACAGAATCACAGAGCTGAATATGAATGAAAATGACAAAACGTTAGTACTGGAACTGCTGAAGATTAAACTAAGTATTTCAGCTGTAGAGCAAATGAAACTGTATACAGACACACAGAAATGTGAGGCTGCGAACCGTTCTCTCAGTGTTTCCTTACCTAAGAATGTGAACTATTCACGAACGATGACTGGGACAGCTGCATCCACCATCCACAGGCTGAACAACGCCCCAGGAACATCGATGATAGAAAAGTGCAAGTACTGTGGCATCGAACTGTCAGCTCGGGTGAGGCGTTCACTGCGTCCGATGGACAAAGAGTCGGACTATCAAAAAAGATATCAAAACAATCCACAGGTGGTTAAAAGGCACTTAGTCCAGCAAGGAAGTAAAATTAGAGATCACTTACAATATAAACATTTGCACAGAGATCAACAAGCTGACTACAAGAAAGGATTATTAGATATTGACAGTCAAAGAGCAGACAACTCCTGTGACCACAGTTATTCAAAGTAATTTTTGTCACAAACTTTCAAGCGATACATATAATATAGGAACTATCAGTTTGCATGACAGCATTTCTGCTGTGGACATGAACCCTAGACATTGAAGATTGACTTTAAACAATAAAAAATAGTAATGTGAATAAATGTATGCTTTTGAATAAATGTATCATGTGATATTTATATGTGATATTTATATGTGATTTTATGACATAAAATATTTCTTTAAATTAACCTTTGTTATTGTTTTACATTCTTATATGTTATGCATTCTGAGATGCAAGAGAGGGGGGGGGGGGGGGGGGGTATTGTCCGTGTCCCTGACAGACATCCCTGTTCACACATTGTATGCGCGAGCTGTTAATTGCATGTGGCTCAGCAGATAAGTGATCTTTAAACATACAAAGACGGTTATGGCACAGGTGACTGATGTCACTGCCATCTATGTCCATCTCCTTATTAAAGACCATGAAACTTAATCTGTGAGCATTTACTGTACGATACTGGCCTGTGATTGGTGATTTGAACTTAATAGCACCATATCCATTTGGTCTGGGAGGCCCATTCCATATTATTACATTCACCATTTGGCCCAGGATCACATTTTGAAAAAATTACCCTCTGGTATTTTTGGAAAAAAAGCCTCCATTTTGACTTATTCAATTAGCCTTAATACTCAAAGTGAGGCTGTCACAGGGTGTAGGGATACATTCTGATTGAAAAGAATGACCTATGACCTGATACGGGTACAATGCAGGCTGAATCATGTGATAATTTGTGAAATTACAAATTTTGAAAATATTAATATAATAAAATTTAATTTAATTGAAAGAAAAAAAATATTCATCACCCAAACTGATAAGTTTCAGATTTCCACCTATCTGGACAATTAGCATGTACATTTTGAGTCCTGTAACTGTCATAGTTACCTCACAATTAGGTATCAAAGTGTGTCACCCTGTGTCAAACATCATTGAAGAAATCCTCCATATTGACTTATTTAACCTTAAGGGATCACACCGCTATTTCAGCCAGTGAGCGACGTTGACAGTATGATTATGGAATATTGGAAGGGTAACATTGCCTCTTGATTTTGGCATATCAAACTGACAGATGCATATCTGCTTAGCTATAGGCAAGACCATTGTTTGCTATGCCTGTGGTACATATATTTAACGAGAGTAGCCTCCCCTCCATTAGCCCATGTGCTTAGGAGAGTGGATAATTGAAATTGCAGGTGGCGAAGTATCAATTTTATTTGCTTAAATCCTGTCACAGAGGCTGTTCTCTTCATGTCAGGTAGTATATAGCACCTACTGTTAATAATTTAGTCAGTACTTGGCTTTATATTTGTACTGTCACCAATGTATAATCAATAGTGGTGAGATACATACAATCCCTGTTCATTCCTATACATAAAATCTGCACTCCCCATTTATTATTATAATACACATAATCTACATTCTACATCCATTGCTATACATATAAACTATACTCCACATTCAGTATTATATATATAATCTCCAATCCCGTTCATTGTAATACTAGTAGATATAATCTATACTTCCCGTTATTATAATGCACATAATATACACTCTCCATTCATTATTATACATATGACCTACACTACTTGTGGATTACTATACACACCACCTGCACTACCCATTCATTAGTATACGTATAATATACACTCTCCATTCATTATTATACATATGACCTACACTACTTGTGGATTACTATACACACCACCTGCACTACCCATTCATTAGTATACGTATAATATACACTCTCCATTCATTATTATACATATGACCTACACTACTTGTGCATTACTATACACACCACCTGCACTACCCATTCATTAGTATACGTATAATATACACTCTCCATTCATTATTATACATATGACCTACACTACTTGTGCATTACTATACACACCACCTGCACTACCCATTCATTAGTATACGTATAATATACACTCTCCATTCATTATTATACATATGACCTACACTACTTGTGCATTACTATACACACCACCTGCACTACCCATTCATTAGTATACGTATAATATACACTCAATTCATTATTATACATATGACCTACACTACTTGTGCATTATTACTATATATACACACCACCTGCACTACCCATTCATTAGTATACGTATATACACTCTCCATTATTATTATACATATGACCTACACTACTTGTGCATTACTATACACACCACCTGCACTACCCATTCATTGCATATACACTCTCCATTCATTTATATGACCTACACTACATTACTATACACCACCTGTACTATAATATACACTCTCCATTCATTATTATACATATGACCTACACTACTTGTGCATTACTATACACACCACCTACACTACCATTCATTAGTATACGTGCATATATACACTCTCCATTCCATTATATACATATGACCTACACTACTTGTGCATACTATACACCTGCACACTACCCATTCATTATATACGTATAATATACACTCTCCATTCATTATTATACATATGACCTACACTACTTGTGCATTACTATACACACACACACTACACATTCATTATACCCGTATATATACACATATTATTATACACACTACATACTTGTACATTATATATACCCATTCATTAGTATACGTTAATATACACTCTCCATTCATTATTATACATATGACCTACACTACTTGTGCATTACTATACACACCACCTGCACTACCCATTCATTAGTATACGTATACACTCTCCATTCATTATTATACATATGACCTACACTACTTGTGCATTACTATACACACCACCTGCACTACCCATTCATTAGTATACGTATATATACACTCTCCATTCATTATTATACATATGACCTACACTACTTGTCATATTACTATACACACCACCTGCACTACCCATTCATTAGTATACGTATAATATACACTCTCCATTCATTATTATACATATGACCTACACTACTTGTGCATTACTATACACACCACCTGCACTACCCATTCACCATTACATATTACTTGTGCATTACTATACACACCACCTGCACTACCCATTCATTAGTATACGTATAATATACATCCATTCATTATTATACATATGACCTACACTACTTGTGCATTACTATACACACCACCTGCACTACCCATTCATTAGTATACGTATAATATACACTCTCCATTCATTATTATACATATGACCTACACTACTTGTGCATTACTATACACACCACCTGCACTACCCATTCATTAGTATACGTATAATATACACTCTCCATTCATTATTATACATATGACCTACGCTACTTGTGTATTACTATACACATTAGTATACGTATAATATACACTCTCCATTCATTATTATACATATGACCTACACTACTTGTGCATTACTATACACACCACCTGCACTACCCATTCATTAGTATACGTATAATATACACTCTCCATTCATTATTATACATATGACCTACACTACTTGTGCATTACTATACACACCACCTGCACTACCCATTCATTAGTATACGTATAATATACACTCTCCATTCATTATTATACATATGACCTACACTACTTGTGCATTACTATACACACCACCTGCACTACCCATTCATTAGTATACGTATAATGTAGACAACGCATTTTGTTTTATATTCATAGCAATGAATGTGGAGTGTAGATTATATACAGTGCCGGATTTATAAGGGGCAAAAGGGGCAATTGCCCCGAGCCCTCCTGCCAGAAGGGCCCCCCAGACTAAGAACTTCCTTTATAAAAAATGCAGTAATTATAAAATCAGTTCATTTTTTTATTTGTAATTTAATTTAATTTCTATGTTGAGGGGCCCCCGAACCTAAAGTGCCCCGGGCCCCCAAAGGTCTAAATCCGGCCCTGCTTATATAATGATACATGTAATTGTGTAACGCAAAATACATGTATACTCTGTCAAAAAAGAAACGCATAGGTGATAGGGAAAGAAGAAAAGTGTTCGATTTTACAAAATATACTTTTTCTTGTACAATGTTGCTGAATGACCATGTTTGTTAATGTTCCTGGAATAGGACAGCATGCCCAAATGCACCCTAAAACAAATTTAACGCACATTGTGGCACATTGTGCGACAACTGCAGGAAATCGTCGTGAAATGGTCAGATTTTGGCGAATGTACGTGAAACTCGGGGAAAAGATTGGGGTAGTGATGTGTATTTAAGGCTGCAATGCTCGCAATGATGCCTCATTTCCATTTCGACGTAGACAAGCTACAAGATGCCAAGACTTGTGTTCGTACAAGGCAATCTGACAGCTGTACGCTACCGGGATGAAATTCTTCGCCGTCACGCTTCCCATTTTGGATAGACAGAGAGAACTCTTTCAGCAGGACAATGCCAGGCCGCATACGGCACGTGTAACAATGGATTTCTTACAGAATGAGAACATTAATGTGCTGCCATGGCCATCAAGATCGCCAGATCTCAACCCCATTGAACATCTATGGGACGAACTGGACAGACGTGTACGTCAGCGTGACCCGGAGCCTCAGACGCTTCCGCAACTGTCACTACAGGAAAAATGGGCTAGGATTCTACGTATCCGGATTCAGAGACTCATTCAGTCTATGCCAAGAAGATGTCGCGCAGTGATTGCTTCTGCTGGTGGCCACACAAGGTACTGATTTCAGCGCCCTCGTGCGACACTGTTTGGTGACAAAAACGCCTCCACTGCCGTCAGTCTATAGCAAGATCATTGGCACATACTCATGTCAAATTTAACTGTGATACGATCATAAATAACAAAATTATGCCACTTTGTATTAAAGAGATAATTCCATGAATATTTCGCCTATGCGTTTCTTTTTTGACAGAGTATATATTAATGAATGCAGCGAGTATCCGTATGATAATACACTTGGTTTTTAGATTATATGTATAATAATGAATGTGGAGAGCATAATATAATAATGAAGAGCAATGAATGTGGAGTGTAGCTTATGTGTAGATAGATAGATAGATAGATAGATAGATAACAATTTAACGTGTCCATATACCACTAGGGTTTCGAACACGCCCATCCAGAGTCCGACCTCCGATAAGATCGGTGGCCTGACTCGGGATGAGGGGAGGATAGAGTTGAAAATGGGCAGAATTTTGAAAATAGCTATTAGTAAAAAAGTTAATAGAAAAAAAAAAAAAAAAAAAAAAAAAAAAAGTTACAAGCCAAAAATAAAAAGAATTGACTGCTCGGCCGAATATTTATATAATTTGGAGCGTTTTAGATGGACAGTCCAAAAATAAAGAAGAGAAAGAAGAGAGGATCGGACTATTTAATAATATTAAAAAAAAGAGAATAATTTCGACATATAATTTTGAACGGAGGTCTAAAAGTTTAAAGTCCGATCTAAATGGTCCGGTCCGGGGGGGGGGGGGGGGGGGGGGGGGGGGGGGTGTGAGTTTAAGGTGGGCGGAATTTGGAATACGAATTTAGTAGTTAGGTCAAAGACCTAAAGCCAAAATGAGCTCATTCATACAACTCATGTCTGGACAAAAATTTAAGTCCAAAGAACAAAATTAGACTGCTCGACCGAAAGGATTTTAAGGTGATTTGGGCAATTTAGACGGGCTGCCAAAATAAAGTGCGTCGGACTGTTTACAAAAAAAAAAAAAAAAAAAAAAAAAAAAAAGATGAAGTGCTTGGCGTTGAACTGTGGCACCAGTTTCCTCCAACGGTGGGCTAGCAAGGTCTTAGCTAGCTCGACGTAATGGGCACCGGCGATGATCTTCAGTACTCTGTGGATGGTGTAGTTGTCCATGTCTTCGAAGAGTATTCCCTGTCTGTAGAGATCATCTCGGCGCGACGTCACCACAAGTCCAAACTTCCCGTCTCGTAGTTCCATGGCGTGGATGGCACACTCAACTCCGTCAGGAAACTTCTTAAAGCTGCCCTCAAGAATGCCTCCCGGCAGTGAGCTGGTGTCCGAGGTGTCCCCGAACAAGTATCGAGCGTACTGGCCCTTGATCTTGGAGATGGCTAGGCTCCAGGCGGCGTCCCTGCCCCGGGCGGTCGCGGAAGGCCGGGCCTTGGCTGGCTGGTCACTACTCGGTGGGGTGACGGCCTTCCGCTTCGCAGCAGCGCCATCCATAGGGGTCTTGGCGGAGCCCCCCGGGGGTGGGGGACTCGACGCCGACCGCCTCGAAGGGGTTGGAACGGGAGACGCACGCCGTGGAGTTTCGCAGATCGCTGTGTCCAACAGCGGCGTCGACTGGTCCGCTGGCTCAGTCTGTTCAGAGGTATCTGCGTCGGCTGGCACTGGTTGATCGGGTCCCGGGGGTGGGGGCGGCGACGCAGACAGGACCGCCGCTGGCGGTTGAGCCGCCAGTTTAGGTCCCCCCTGAGCCGTCCCTGGTGCAGGTTTCCTCTTCCTCCTGCCTCTTCCCTTCCTCTTCGTCGTGTTCGTTACCGCGTCGCCATACACCAAAGTCACGGTTGCCCGTGAGCCAATGTAAGCGACGCGGTACTCTAACAAAGAGCCGTAGCTTGCAATAAGTCCCCCCAGGGGGGGGGGGGGGGGGGGGGGGGGGGGGGGGCAACTCGAGAGAGCAGAGCGACACGTCTTTCCTCATCGAAGGCATAGCTCGGAGTGGCTTATGTGTATAATAATGAATGTGGAGTGCATATTATAATAATGAATAGCAATGAATGTGGAGTGTAGATTATATGTATAATAATGAATGTGGAGTGCATATTATAATAATGAATAGCAATGAATGTGGAGTGTAGATTATATGAAAAATAATGAATGTGGAGTGTACATTATAATAATGAATTGCAATGAATGTGGAGTGTAGATTATATGTATAATAATGAATGTGGAGTGTATGTTATAATAATGAAGAGCAATGAATATGGAGTGTAGCTTATGTGTGTAATAATGAATGTGGAGTGTAGATTATATGTATAATAATGAATGTGGAGTGCATATTATAATAATGAAGAGCAATGAATATGGAGTGTAGCTTATATGTATAATAATGAATGTAGATTATATTAATTGAATAGTACTTAATTTATTTTATTACACACCCGTCGGTGAGAACACCATGTGTTATTTTTGATAACATGTGGTTGTTTACACATGTACGTGTGTTAACAATTTCAAGACATACGACTGGCTCCTCCTAGGTGTCACCACTGCCATACATCCAATGAAAACCTACACGATGGAAATCGATTACACTGTGACGTGTAGTTAACCTGACAATCATGGGTCAGTGACGCATACGTTAGCTACAGGTGCAACAGCTGTAAATAAACATTAGTCGAAACAGATGTAAACATTTGCTTAAAACCTGGTTTCGCTCGTTAGATACATTTTAAAACAACTCGTTGTGAGATAAATGGTATCTAACGGCCACTCATGTATTATTTTTGTATATCAATTCAAAGTTGTTTTGAGAGATACTTAATGTATTCAGTATTCAAACATAGTAGTGGAGAGTGCAAATAATTCAAGGTGAATATGTATTATACGTATACCCGTATTTGACCGGAAATAAGCCCAGGGGGCCAAGCAATCTAATTAAAATTAGCTCCACTATTACATGTGGATCTAACAGCAGCCAGTTGGAGCTCATGTCCACCAATCAAAACCTTACTTGCAGAATCATGCCAGTGATTTAAAAATAATTTGAAAACATTCCGAATTATCCTGGGGGTATACGACATGTTTCTTGTGAATTACGAATGCCTTAAAATATGTTTTATTTAAAAAAAAATAAATAATTTGTAATGTAAAACTGAAGACTGATTTAGTTTTTAGCTTTTTTTAAATAAATAAATAATTTGTAATGTAAATTTGAAGACTGATAACCCATCCCGTACGTATTGGTATGGTTCGCTGTACTGAGGCCACTAAAATAGACTTGCCCGATATTTTTAGAATTTGTATGCTCCCAAATAACGTTATAAAAGGCGAAGTGTGATTGGTCAATACTACCGATTCAATCGGGCTGCTGGTGCTCCCTTACACCTGCCAGTGTAGGCGGTCAATATCACAGCCTTGCGATTACGGCAACGGGCAACTCATTTTACGTGCCCCTATCCACGAAGGTTCAGGCACGCCCACCACGGATTTAGCCTCTGACTTCGCCAGTGACTAACTCCGGAGCAGGAGGGGGGGGGGGGGGTAAGTTTGAGGTGGGCGGAATTTGGAAAAAAGCCATTTAGTAAGGTCAACGCGAGCGCGGACCAAATAGCAGACACTTCGCAAACTTGAAGTACACCGAGTGGGAGCCGTGCTCTGATTGGCTGAATTTCGATTCCTCGGTGAAGCCTGTATTTTACCTAAGTCTACAAAGAGTAACTGCATCCAAAACATGTCCGGACTCTAAATTTAACCCAAAGTAGTTAAGACTGCTCAGCCACTAAAGGTTTTTTAAGGTGATTTTGAGCAATTGAACAGGCGCCAAAGTAAAATGCGTTAGACTACTTATAAAAAAATAAACAAAAGAATTTTGAACTGCTTTCGAAACGTTTAAAGTCTAACTAGCCCAATAAAAGAGGTTGGTACTCACGGAGGCATCGAGGTTGTTAGGAGGTTGGGGGCTACGGCGATCCGATGAAGTCGGTGGCGTCCAGATGCGGAAGATCGAATGCCGAGGTAGGGAGAGGCCTCTACCATCCTTTGTGATGTGACTGTAATCACTCCCCGCTAGGATTTTGAGGACACGATGTAATGACGGGTTGTCCATCTCCTTAAGTAGCAGCGCTTGATTGTATCTTCCCCTCCGGCAAACGGTGACGCAAACTGCCGTTGATATCCACATCAACCTGGACTCGATGGACAGCAAATTCCCCTTCATCGGGCTCGGTAGGTAGCGGATGGTAAATATTTTGTGCTTCGGCTCACTAATGAGTTGGCGCACGTCCTCTATGTTGGCGGTTCAGCTGTAGGGTACCACGGATGGAGGACCCCGGCCTTAAGTGACCATGGCCCCTCTGTTGGTTTCTCTGGCTTCGGGTGGGTTTAGTCGGGCGACTTGGCTTGGCTGGGGTGGCACTCGGGGGAGTGGTCGCCTTCCTCTTTGCGAACAGCCTTATTCTTCCGGGCCTGGGTCTCAACGGGTGTCGCCGGTCTATATAATCGGCGACAGGTCCGGAAACCCAGAAGTAAAGGCAGGCGGAGCGGGTCTGATGTACGATGAACTGCTGAGTGAGTCCAGCACGTCAGTTAATATATATTCCTCCTGTTGAGGGGACGTTGATGACTGGGGCCAAGACCACTTCCATCTTCGTCTTCCTCTTCAGTTGAGCGGCGTTGGGCGGTCCAGCAGACGGAGTCGCTGCCGGCGGTTTAGCCGCCGGTTTTGTCTCCCCCTGCGCCGCCGCTGGCGCACGTCTCCTCTTCCTCCATCTTCCCTTCTTCTGAATCCGGTCTCCGTACACCAAGGTCACGGTTGCCCGTGACCCGGTGTACGAGACTCGATACTCCAATAGCATTCCATATGTTTTCATAAGTTCCCCCAGGTGGGGGGGCAGATCGAGAGAACAAAGACTAACGTCCGTCTTCATCGCTGAAAAAATTTGAATGCGATTAAGTGGTCACTTGGGCAACATCGAGGCTTATATAGCAATGACTTTTGTCATCCGTTTACGTGGCGCACCTTCGGGTGTAGAGCTCACGAATGCTCGAGGAATTCGGTAGGCACCTCTTCAATCCTCGTGATGATAATGGCCGGAGATGCGTTTCACTTCCACTACCACATCGGACGACGACTGGCGGGCTTTCATATCATCATTTCCCATCATCACCATCACTCCTTCCCTTACCCCCCTTATCAACACCCATCTAAATAACGCCCAATTGTGCTATATGGATAACCTGGGGGCGGGGGGATGGGGGGAACGCCGTAGTAGGGTGCGTTTTTGGGTGCGGTGGGCGTTGGCGGTTTGGCCGGTAGGGATGCCTGATAGGAGGCCCCCCCCCCCCCCCCAGAACCCCCGCCCCATGGAAATCCGAACTAGCCGAGGTGGGCTACCCGGATGGTGGATCGCGAGATAAGATTGGGCGCGATGCTCCCCCCTTTGCGAATCCTTATTCCTCCAGGGCTTAAGGTTAAATTTATATAGGGAGTCTATACAAATGGACTCCCACATACTGATAATTAATAAAATAATATTTATAATAAAATATTGTTTAGACCAGCCCGACTGAAAATTGTTTGCACCTACTAAATAATATATTTAATAAAATAACAGGGATACGTTAAATTATCGGTGCTATAATTTTTCTTCTTTTTATTACTTGGTTTAATAAAATAATAAATATATTAATAATAATAATATAAGATTAGCTCCCAAACTTTTTTCTTTTTCTTTTTTTGTAAATGGTTATACCATATTTTTAAAATTGACCCCTACATTCCCTTTACCCCTTCCCCTTCCCGCCCCGGGGTTGGTCACTGGCGATGCCAGAGGTCAAACCCGTGGTGGGCGTGCCTGAACCTTAATTGGATAGGGGCACGTTAAACGAGTTCCCATCCCATCCCAACAGCCTTGCCTACCAGTGACTACACGAGTCTCCCCTGGGTTGTCATGCCACGACCAGAAGAGGTCAGGTCCTTATAAGGACCCAACGGACAACCTAGGGAGACAACCAGCATCATGAAGGTCCATAATTAACGAGCTACTCTCGATCCACTAACGAGCTAC
This sequence comes from Gigantopelta aegis, assembly GCF_016097555.1. Lineage (NCBI taxonomy): Eukaryota > Metazoa > Mollusca > Gastropoda > Neomphalida > Peltospiridae > Gigantopelta > Gigantopelta aegis. The sequence goes on from NW_024533148.1 coordinate 12,955, forward strand.
TCTCGATTCAAAACCTATACTAGCTCGACCATTTACCTTTCGACCGACCGTTAAAAATTGCGCCAAATTTTCCTCATCAAAATTGCGCACCACTTTCTCTTTGGCATTAACGGCTCCATTCAAATTTCATAGCACCACCACCACCCCCACCCGCCTGCTACCGATTCAATCGGGCTGCTGGTGCTCCCTTGCACCTGCCAGTGTAGGCGGTCCCTCCTTCCTCCCCCCCCCCCCCCACCTTTCCTGTAATGGACGGAGGAGCCGGCCAAGGCCGGCTCTTGTGCCCACGACAGGCGTGCGCTACAACAGCGTGCTCTGAATGTGCACGTAAAACCCTATGACCTGACCTGACCTGGTCAATATTTAAATTATTATTTACAGACGAAATGTTACTTGGACATTGGAGACTACGCAGTGTTGTTAGCAATCTGATTAAAATTATTTCTACTGGTCTAAATAAGGCATTCGTAATTCACATGAAACATGTCGTATACCCTCAGGATAATTCGGAATGTTTTCACATTATTTTCAAATCACTGGCATGATTCTGCAAGTAAGGTTTTGATTGGTGGACATGAGCTCCGACTGGCTGCTGTTAGATCCACATGTAATAGTGGAGCTAATTTTAATTAGATTGGGGGCCAAGACAACTCATTGTGAACTTAGCATGGGGTGGGCTTATTCCCAGACAAGGAGCCAGTTTTGTTGAAAACAAAACAAAAAAATAATAATTAAAATAACTAATAATAATTAAATGAACTAGGAAGAAAACAAAAAACGTTCAGTAGCACATCTATTGATTAGTGTTCCATTTGTTATTAATAAATAATAATTGTTTATTAATTAAATTAGTTTTTTTTTTACTAGTATCTAATTATCAGAAACACACATTCTATGTTACAATTACTTACCAGTGCTGTTTATTTACATCTAAAATTTAATGCTGAGAAGACTTAAAACAACAGCAATTAACAACAAAGTCAATAGCGTATGTGATACAGGCAGCCAGCTTTTACACTAAAAAGAGTTGTCAAGCTAGGTCATTGTTCTTAGCCAATCAGAATGAGGTATTTGCCTAATTAGCATTAACTGCGGACCCAGTGGGGTGGTAAAATAGACATTGGTTTTGGTTCAGACTTGGGCTTGGGTACTTCAAAGAAATAGTGCAGGCATGAAATTGAAAACAATGTTACACACTGTTACTGTTAGACTGCTAAATCTCACTGGTGGTAAAATATTGTGTTACATTTGTGTTTAATTATCTGCAGGAGGTATGACCTTTTAAATGAACTTTGAGCAAATTTGCAGTTTCATGTCATTTATAAGGTGACGAAGTTGAGGGTGGGCTTATTTACGAATGAGGGCCTAATTTCTTAAATGCTATCAAAACGGAGGGGGGCTTATTCAAAGACATGGGCTAATTTCCGGTCAAATACTGTAGTAGTAACTGGAGGAGTTCAGATTATACGTATTATAATGACTGGAAAGCATATTCTAGAGGAGTGCAAATTAAATGCTACACCGGCCCATAGATGTACTTGACCCACTGATACTGAATGAAATGCATGCATGCATGTTTGCTTGTTTGTTTTGTTTTGTGTTTTTGGGGTTTTTTGGGGGGTGAGGGGGGTAAAAACTATTTTTAATGCACATATTACTTTTTGTTTGCTCTTCCTCACTCACATAAGTATATATGTGTGTGTGTGTGTGTGTGTGTGTGTGAAATTGCCATATGAATTGTAAGTGTATGAGGCATTGGCACTCGGAGACGTATTTGAGTATTTGGCGCCTCTAAGCTACTAATATGTTTGCGCCGTCACCCCACCCCATGGGCGTCTGAAGATTTTTTTTCAGAGGGGGGCAAGACATGTTGGCACTTAATATTAAAGCATATGCATGGTCAGGCATATGTAGGCATGGCGAGAGCTAGTGAACATTTGGGGAGGGGGCTGACTGGTTGAAATTTTGTACGGAGGTTCGGGACACGCTCCACCGGGGAAATTGAAAAATAGATGGTATTTGTATTGAAATAAAACTGAACTCTGGTTTGACGTCTTTGGTGGCGCATTTACGTCATTTCTATGGGGACTCGATATCCGGGCATCTTTCCACGTAAAGTTTTTAAAACTGTATATTTTAAAATGCAATTTCCTGCTTTCTACAAGTAAAATTCATCATGGCACATTTTGGTAAATGCCAATATTTTAAATATATAAATCTAGCATATACTTCAACTGACGAATATAAGTAAAACAATTTTTATTTCAGATCTAAATCCAGGAGGGTGCAAGTGCCTCCCTTGCCACCCGCTTCGGGCGCCCATAATGATATTGGTCGGGGGGGGGGGGGGGGGGGGGGGGGGGGGAGGTCGCATGTGTGCAGTGGCCCCCAATCACACTTTTTTGTTATCCCCATCACGTTTTATATGTATATATATTTTTATCATATAATATCTTACATTTTCAGTGCAATCAAAGTATGTGATATTTTTCAGATCACATACTTTAAGAATTTGATAACTTTGCAAATTAGATGTAAATTAGTGGAGGTCTCGGCACTAGGTTTATTGACATTTAAGCAAACGTACTTGGGTGACACTCCATGATTGACGTATGCATTCATAGTCATCGAATAAAAACATTTCAATGGCAATTTGACACTGAAAGCTGTCCAGCATTCAGAAAACAAAAAACGTTAGGCATAACTTTATTTTGATGTAAGGACATCCAAACTGACGACATTCGAGTTTGACGTCATTTCTATTAAAAAAAAACACCGCGCCACATATTCTTATGTCATTTGAATATCTAGTAATGACGGACTGGAATTAAAGTTGCGTGTACACACTATATTCCAGTACCAAATGGTTGGATCCAATTAAATAATTTCTTATAAATGTTTATTTTTGCGCAGACGCAGTTGTAATTACAGACGTCATTAATATTAATGAGTTCATCTTGTTCACGATAAAGATGGCGTTCGTAAATTCTGACACTACGCTAGATTCTGCTGTTTCGTCGTCTTGTGGAAGTTGTACAAACAGATCTAACACTTCATCATATAGAGTATATATTTATTTTAGAAAACCTACACTTTAAATTTAATTTGTTTAATATTTATAATTCATATTGCACCGACAGTGCAATTCAAATTTGTCAACTTTTAGGTTATTTTTGGTTATTTTGCAGTTATTTAGCGTGAATGGTTTACGGCTGCAGGCAATTAGGGAACATTCAAAACTATTTAGCGCGCCTTTTTCACGCACTCTTGCTTTTACACGTTAGTTCTATAGTTCTGTAATATATTTACATGTAGTAACGCGACGTGAATTTGAACGCTACAGTTAGTTGCCAAAAGAATCGGGCAAAAACGTAGTTCGATCTTCCTAAATTGTTATAGCAGTTGTTTGTCTGAAATCAAATCCTTTTGTACATACACCCCCATCAAACTTAGTGCTAGAGGAAACACATAATGGTTGTCCAGTTTAATTTTACCAGGTTAAGTGTAGTTGGCGACTGAACAAACAAAAAATCTTGGTTAGGGGCTTAACTTTCCTATGTATTTATTAAAATGTAGTCTATCATTGTGTAACTATTTCTGAGTGCCCATTATTGATCTATTGACATCAGCTGTTAAACAGTGGAAACACCATGTGAATTGTTTGATAAGCATTTGAAGATGTTTGTTGATACTGAAGGCAGAGAAGTGTAATAAAAGTGCAGTTGTGCTTGTATTTTGCATTACTGATCAATGTTAAAACATAGTAACTAGCACTAGCTGATTTAATTAAAATGCTTTGTATTTGGCTCAACATTAAATTTTTGTGTCTAGGTTTGTTTCTCACAAACTTAAGTTCTAGAGCAATGAAACTTGATTTATAATTGCATTTATTAGGGTTTGCACGCATCCTGGAAAGTGCTTAAAAATATATTCCTCCTGGAAAGTGCTTAAAACTGGAAAAATCAGTCAACCTGGAAATTCCTGGAATTTAAAAAATTTGTTTCTACAAATAAATTTTTAATTTTCAGATTCAAATCAGGGCACAAAGCAATGCTTTATTAGAGGCACTGATTTTCCGTTTCAGATTTTTCCCTTTTCCGTTTCATAATGTTATTTTTTCCGTTTTTTTTTTTTCCGTTTCAGTGTTAAACAAATTCTGTTTTTGTTTTTGTTTCACACACACACACACACACACAACAATTAATTGCTGGTATAAAATAAATAAATATGCAATGAGGCAAAACATGTCAGTAGTTTGTATTTATTTTTGGTTTAAATTTAAACACGAATACGCCACGACACAGACTTCGGACATTTTCGGTTTTCTTTACGATATGATCGGGAAAATAATTACAAACGATCACACACTATAACCACTTCCCGTGTATAATTTATTTTGAACAAAGCCTGGCATACAATATGCAATTACTGCATTCCTTTGTGAGATCGGAAATATGGCAATGCCGCAAATGTTAAAAATTAATAAGCAAACATAACATAATATATCTTTCACTTGAGTAAATATCAGACAATTTTAGCTCACAATGTTCGGTTTCTCCCATTAAAGCGCCGGGAATAAGCTAAGAAAACACGACTGGTAAAACGTCTAGATACTCTACATTAAACATTTGGCGTAACATACAAAGGTACTAGTGTCATAGTGGTGTCCATAGTTTCTACTTCGAAAAATAAATTTTAATTAATCAAATGCGCTATTTAAAGTTAAATAATGTTTTGGAAAAAAATCGGGAATTCCGTTTCAGATAGGTATTTTCGCGATTCCGCAATCGCGGAAAATCAGTGCCTCTACTTTATATTTACTCGCCCATTGACTAGTGAATGGAAAAATCCACTAGCCAAATCACTGTTGTTACTTGTCAGGTAACATTTCAGGTATTAGCATAGATACATGTTCATGTACATATTTAATAAAAGACAACAAACTTTAAATACTAACCTCAGATGCCCTTTCAAAATACAGATTAAAAATCTAATGGTTTACCATCCTATAAATATGACACCATCATATGTTGAATAGTCTTCTAGTCACTAATTTATTTGTCTGAGCCTGATTTCGTAATAGCCACTAGATCATCGTCTTTCTTTTTAGACAATGTTTGACCATCAGAATCGTTGTCTGAAATTCATCTACATACACTTGAAATAGGCGGTTATTTTATTTTCGTAGTTGTTTGTTTTGGGGGGGGGGGGGGGGGGGGGTTTTTTTAAAGAAAAAAAATGTTGTTTGTTTTTTTTTTTCCCCCCCCCCCCCCCCCCCCCCCCCCCCCCCCCCAGGTGACATAGCTAACAAATTTAGCCGGAAAGTGTTCATTTATAGAGTTGCGTTTTTTCCTCTTTCTTTTTTTCTCTTTTTTTTTCTTGCTTGTCATTGTTATATGCAGTTTTCTGACAAGTGTACAGACAACGTTTATCGATAGCGGATACTAAGACAAATTATATTTCCATTGACGGTTCACTTTACATTACAACAATATACTTTTAGAAAATATTTGTTGCCATCTAACATTCAGCATAACATTTTGCGCAAACAAATAGGTTTTTTATTAAAAAAAATTATAAGCAAAACATGTTGGATATACGGAGTCACCCGAAAGTGTTATTAGAATTTACTTGCAATCGGATTTTTTGATGTATTACTGGGCTTACAGAATGTAAAACATCATTTGGAACTCGCTGACTTTGCCTAGAAGTGTAAATTGGATACCAATGAGCAAATCCTGTGTTTAGTTCAAACATACAAGTTACAACGTGAAACTCTTGCTCAGAATAAGAACTACTTCAATATTTTTAGTTTGTTTTCGTGAGCATCCTTATAAATGAGTCAATAACGTCATGATATATTTCTTCCTATGAAACTTTGCTAAAAAAATTACTTGACCATAGACTTTTAAAAAGAAATTTGAATAAAATTGATCTTTATTAACATTTATTTAATAATACTGCGGTGCAAACATACCTGACAAAGCGATCATCCAAAACCTCCCACAAAAACAAAACGAGTTGAATGCCGTTAAATTCTTACACTTACACTCGATGACACTACATTGTGTCATCATTATTTAGCTTCGTATTCAATTCGTTTTAGATATTTTATCGTAATTGTACTTCGTATCCCTTTTTAATAGGTACAGTTGTTTAAATTACATTTTTTTATTTTTCAAATACGATGAGATGCATTGGTAATCATTAAACTTAAATACGAAGAAACGAGACAAATGGAGATAATTTAATCATGCACTTTTACAAAAAAGTAAATACGATTTCTATATTTTCACTGTACCTAAAATACAGTGAAAATATGACTTTTCACCGGATATGACTTTTATGGTTTCCGTAGATCTATATATTTCATTGCTATGTATATATATATATATATATATATATATATATATATATATATATATATATGTAATACACATAAGGGATGTGCCCAAGCCGGGTGGTGCTGGGCACGGCTGCACTCCACTGAAATTTACTACCGGGAACTTTTAAGAAATTTGGACTTCACCTGGCACTAATATTTTGTATGTAATTTTTTTTTCTTCAAATTTTACACTAAAGTTTGTATTATTATTTTGCTAAACAACATTGGTTTCACTTCGGCAACCTTTTTTATTGACGCTTGATCACAGTTACACTTTTACCACTGTATTAATGTAATGTTAACTTTAGTCAGCGAGCTTAGCAGAAAAATGCTGGCTAGACTTGTCCGGCACCTAAATTTTTCTAGGCACAACCCTTTATATATAATTATATTGTCCTTTCTTTTTCATATAAGACTGTCTTTGGTGTAGAATCAAGAAGTAGGCCAGAACTTAATTGCAGACCCGACAGTGTTCTGCAACACTTGTCACAACATAATGGTAAGTTTGGACCAAAGTATTTTTTATTAACTACTAAATGTTTAAAGCATATGTGAACATAATTTATAAATGTGATTTTTCAAAGTGTAAGTTGATACATGCAGCAGTTGTGTAAACCACAGTTATGTAAATTATATTTTTATAAATTCTTGCTGTATTTTCAGACTGGAAGTCTGCTTTCATTGATCTGATGAAAAACTGTGCTGCAGTCATCAGGGCTGAGGGAACACTAGCAGCAGCAATAACGGAGATGGGTCTTTTGTCATTTCTTATGACTCTGGAGTCTTCTTTATTGGGCATGTCAAGTCCAGCTTTAACAGATGGGATTTTGTTTTTCAGTCTCTTCCAGATTCATGGACATTTGTATGTCCGTTACTTTGAATCTGGAAGGTTGTCTGGATTTTTCAGATCCAAAGGTTTGCCTTTAAACTGGATTTTATACTAAAATCATTATGTAAAAAGCCAGTTACTTTGAATAGCCATGGAAAAAAAAAAACTCATAACGAATAATAAATTATAATTTATTAGCACTCATTGATAAAAGTAGAAAATCATTGGCAGATTTTGTATTTGAAATTATGATATTACACGAAATGTTTACAATGGTCGAAATTCATTTTATGGAATGAGAAGCAACCTTTGCTTCTCAAATTTTAATCTGGAGGCGAATGCTATAACCTGAGAAGCAGTTGTAGAAATCAGTGTCAAAATTAAAGTCCTTATTAAAATTATAGTGTAACCTTTTTCAGCCGTCACTTAAGACTAACTTACATACATGTAGATAAAACATTTATATTATTAATCCTGAAAATGGAAGAATTGTGGATATTTCTAGAATACTCTCAAAATTAAGATGGAAGGCAAAAACAGCTTGTCAGACTGATTACAGTATCAGAAAGCATACTGTGCATTTTGAGCAGCATTTGCTTCCTGCCTCCAGTCAATTTCGAGCTTTGGTTTAGATTTACTATAAAGTGAAATAAGCGGTATCACATCACAAAGTAATGTGGTTTGCTAGTCCGATGCTTTTTTAATTGCAAACATTCGCAATAATATTTTCTTTATTATTTTTTTTTTTTCTTTTATTTAAAATAAAGAAATGAGATATGTGTGGCATTCAATTTAATCCTTTGGTGTAGATTTTACAAAGAGGCACACCCAGGTGTCTAGTGTTGAAATTGTTTTCAGATGTGAAAAGTAAATGGGTTTCTATTGAGTTTTGTATGGACTCAGTCAAAGCAAAAATGGATGCACATTAAGGACCCAAAACATAGGTCCAAACAGGCATTGCCTTAATTAACACTACAAGTTTTCAATTTGCTATATTCGTGGGGATGTTTCACTTGGTAATGATTATTTGTATTGATTTAACAGGCCTTAATATAATACGGAAGTCGGTTGGTGGCAGTTACCACACACATAACATTTTCCATCTTCAAGTCTTCAATGCCACTGACATTGAACAACACCAAAAGAAGATCAAGGAAAGACTTGAGGAAAAAAGAAAAGCACAAAACATTGGTAACTATTAAATGTATTTACATGTATATATTTAGTTATGCATAATAAGTGTAGTCAAACCTGTTTGAGAGGCCACCTCTATTAAATGTCACTTCAATTCATTTATGTTTTTTATGTGTTCCCATTTTATTAGTGTCACATTAGGTTCCAGTTTATGTAATGTATTTTCAGAAAATAATGAAGAAATTATCATTTGAGTAGTATACTTTAACCAGTATTTAATGCCAATAGTTTGGTAGGGTGCGAACTTGTTCTGAATATGGACATTAAACTTCTTTAATTTGACTTGACTTGTAGACTGCAAAAACTAGTTCTCGTTACTGTGTAATTGATACCACAGAAATAACAAATAAACTTTGTTATTTCAACCTCTCTTTATCTTGAGTGGTTTCTTTTGGCGTCTTCGGCATTGAGATAATGACATTTGATTGTGTATGGTCAGTGTTGAGTAGAACTTTCTTCTTTAGCTTCTTTGAGTAGTGTAACAACATTATTGAGTGTTTTATTCTATTTCAGGTTTTTAGTGCTGATTTTTAAACAATTACAGTTTGAAATGAAAGCTATTGTAAATATTCCACCAATTAGTATTGTAATTAATTGAACAAATAATTCCAAAATATTTACAATTACCAGCAGTAATTACTGTACCAATGATGGAATTTTAATTTACAGTAAATATCCAAGTGCTACTAAAATGCAATAAATTAATTGTTCATGTACCTTTTTTGCCAGCTTCATTGAAAAGGTAAGCAGTATTATACTTTGGCTTGTGGTGTGTGCGTATTCTTCATTTCAAAAAGATAGTCTTTTCTGGGTGTCATGCTTCACTGAAAAAAGAATCTACTCTTATATATATATATATATATATATATATATATATATATATATATATATATATATATATTAGTATTAATATATTTTTTTAAATTTTTAAAATTATGTGTCTCTGTGCATTTAAAAAAAATACATGACTGCACATTGTATATACATGTATTCTTTCCATTTAGTAGCTTTTCTTACCTTTCTTTTATTGTCTTGATCGTATGTGGTAGTGGTGTGTACTATACTAATTAATATTTCTTCCTTATTGCTGAAATAACAACTTTTCTTTTTCATCTGCTATTTATTATAAAGTAGAATGTTGGTTTACTTTTTTTGTGTGTGATTAAATCTGATCTGAATTGTCATAATCTTCTTTAGAAATAAAGTACTTAGTTATCATAAAGATTTGATCAATATATTAATAATAATTTATTATTTCTTCATGGAGAACATAATATGGATATGAAAGTTGCGTGGTACATAATGCAGTGACTCTGTTTATGATGCTGGGGAATGGATGGAGAGTTGATGAAGCTTTTTTGTTTATTTCTTTAATATGTTGGATTGGACTGTGCTAAAAAATCTATGAAAATAAGTGAGTTCAGATACTCTCAGACCACACATTTGTGTCAAATATGATGGTTGCTTGCCAAACAAGCTACAAGATTAGCAAGCAGACTACAGTGTTATTAGATTTCATAAAAGTAATTTTACGACAAAGAATTTTTTTTGGTGTATTTGAACCATCAGCTAGGCCTTCAATAAAGCTTTTTATTAATGTTAGTAAATTATTTATTTTCAAGCGTTTTGGTATTGGTTTACAGTTAAACCTCAGAAAGAATTTGGCCAGAGATTTCACAGCATTATGGTGGAAAACAAGACTGGTGTTTTGAAGTCTCATATGAACTTAATGGCCTTGGTCCAACAGCAAGAATCCACTATGACAGAGACGAACAGCCAGCTTATTGGAACTGTACTCCACGTCATTAGGAAGGATTCCCACAAATGCAAACTACCAAGCTCTGGAAGGTATATCTTGTATACTTTTGAATTTAGTTCAGACCAAAAGTTCATCATGAGACAATTTGTCCTCATTTATCTCACATTTATTAACATAACATAATGGTTATAAATGTATTCAACAGCAACATTTGGTTAGCAGTAGTGTCTAGAGCGAAATGTAGCTCATTGTAAGAGCATCTGCTTACAATGCATGAGATCAACAAATTCATCCCATATGAAGAACATATTGACATAATTGTCTTTCAACTTTTGACATGCAGTACCAGCTGATTCATAATATTCTTCATTGAACCCCTCTCTCTCTCTCTCTCTCTCTGTCTCTGTCTCTGTCTCTGTCTCTGTTTGTGTGTGTGTTTATGTAATTTAAAGTCACATTCCCTAGTTTTTAAACAATGCAACCTGTTTTTCACTACTAAAGCCGTTTTTGGTAACTGAACTCAGACACTAACTTACTTTATTGTTTAGAATATCCATTTGCAAACATCTTAAGTGTTTCTACTTATCCTGGTGTTTGCAATAACACAAAATCCATTTTTCAAAATTTTAAAAAGGTACGTACCTCTGAGAAGTAACAGTTATGAAAACTATCTGTAGTTTTATTTATAGAGGGTATCTCCTCATAGCAGCGTCACAGAAGCTTGATTCACTCTTATTCTTTCTTACAAAATCATTATTCAGATGTATTACATAATTATACTAAGTGTCCGCTTAAATGGATAAAAACTAGGGATTGTGACTTTAAGGATGACGAATGGTATATTCAGAGTTTCATGATGATTCAGAGAACTTTTACACCTCTATTCTAATCACATAAAGACTTTTTCTTGAAACATCAGTAAATTGACCCCTCCGTATGACGAGTTAACCACGCCCCCCGTGACACGTGATGCAAGGTTAGACAAACATTCAATAATGGCTGCCAATTCGCATAGGTAGATAGCAAAATCAACCGATCTGCCGATTACGTTTTTGCCTTAATTTATTTACAAATATCGTTGTTTAAATAAAAAGCCGACAAGAGGAGACATTCAAGTATTTCACTACAGGGTACATTTACGATGACAACGTGATTTAAATCGACGAAACCATTTTTACTTCAGTAAATTTTATCGAAGCACAAGAACCCGGAAGTGAACGTCGAACCAAAAGAACATTTAAAACATCCTATGCTCGTTTTTCTTGTCAGAACTGATAAATTAAAATGTCTTGTTTGTTTCTTTTTTCTTCTTCTTTTTCATCTTAATTTTTGTTATTGTTGTTGTTGTTCGACTTTTATATTAATGGAATCCCGATATGCCGAGGAACAAGAGAATAGAATGCGTGGTGACGACCCGGCCTCGACCCGTTTAAAACCGTGGCGTCTTTATTTTTGGTCGGGTTGCGTTAAATGTTTTGTTTAAAAAAACAAAAGGGAGGGACGTGAGCAGTAACATTAAAATACAAGGCGTGTGGGAATGCTATCAGTGTATCAAACTTTTATGCACGAATGATTACAAAACTATAGCAGGATACAGTCGCCTGTGCCAAAATTATGCAGGCAGTGGTTTAGATTGTGGGATTGCGATATTTATGGGGGTGTATTCTTACATAGTAAAGTTTGTTTTATTTAACGACGCCACTAGAGCACATTGATTTTTGTATCTTATCATCGGCTATTGGACGTCAAACATATGGTCATTCTAACACTGTTTTTAGAGGAAACCCGCTGTCGCCACATTGGCTACTCTTTTTACTTTTATTTGCGCTTCCCACAGGCAGGATAGCACAAACACCTACCCATTGAGCCTTGAGGAGCACTCACTCAGGGTTTGGAGTCGGTATCTGGATTAAAAATCCCATGCCTCGACTGGGATCCGAACCCAGTACCTACACGCCTGTAGACCGATGGCCTGCCACAACGCCACCGAGGCCGGTATTCTTACATAGCTGCACTGCTTGAATCAACCGATATACGGCACTTGCCCTATTTATGAAACCAAAGCCATACACGAAAGAAAAAAAAGATAAAAATTCACAACTGGCGTAGCCAGAGGGTGGGTTGGTGGGGACCACATCTTTGGCCCTCCAGTTATGTATACTGACATATTGGCCCGTCTCCGTTCTGACAAGATATATTAGGGCTGTTTACGTTTGGGTGCCCCATCCCTTCTTTATAAAATCAGGCTGTCCAGCACACCCTTTTGAAAAAGTTGGACACAATTAGGAATGAAAATATAGAAAATGTAGGACAAAAGTAGAACAAAAGTAGGACTGAAACCGTACGTAGCGACATTATTCATGCTCGAAACACCGTTTTATGTAGTGCTTAGTTTGTACATGTATTTTGTGTTCTATCAAAAATAATGTGTATCTTATGTAACGGTCACGTTATAGTTATTTCAAATTACTGTACACTATATTAATATACATATTTACATGCATAAGAATGCTGATGCACAGTAAAACAGGGTTAACATGATTAATTTAAGTTTTCCATAATGTATTATAGATTCTGAAGTCATACATACACATTGTACATTATAATCATATTAATCATTGGAAAATATGTTGGCTTTGAGGGTGTAATTTTAATATGTTGAGATTATATGGTGCCACAAATTGGGAGATGTATCTTGCTGCCAAGAACAATTAAAATAATTCCCGTAACTGATGACTTTTATAATATTACAAGGAATATGCACACTTTACCAGCAATTCGTGGCATTTTCAAACAAAAAAGTACGAAACACTAAGTATTCTGAAGAAAAAGTAGGAAAAATAGGACAAAAACCAAAAAGTAGCTGGACAGTCTGTAACATATTTGCCAATTAAGCCAGTACAACAGTGCTTAAATAAATTATAAACTCATGTGTTGTGGCAACAACTGTTGGGAATCAAACTTGAAGCTTCTGCACCCCCCCCCCCCCCCAATCTCACACAACCCGCCCATTAGTTATCCTACTGTACTCAAAAAGCTTTATCTGTTCTAGAGGCATAGGCAGAAAAAAAATAGTAATAAATATTATAAGACAACCCATGCCTACAGAACAATAATAATAATACAAAATAAAAATTTAATTAAAAACATTTATATATATATATATATATATATATAAAAAAGAGGCAAAATTATATTTTTAGAGAGAGAGAGAGAGAGAGAGAGAGAGAGAGAGAGAGAGAGAGAGAGAGAGAGAGAGAGAGAGAGAGAGAGAGAGAGCAGGGTTTCTGCCAGAGGGTAAAATGGGTATGGCGCCATACCCAAATTTTTATTTTTGTTAACATTTTGACAAAATTAATGACTCTTATCATTATTGTATGATTTTCTTAAGCCTAACCCTAAATGTAAGCCATTTTATTTGTGGAGGAGACCCCCCATAGCCCCTGTTGACTGTGGTTGCATTCAATAACATAGCGCCATACACCAAAAAAAAATTCTGGCAGAAACACTGTATATATATAACATAAAACTAAACCACAAATTGCAGTTCGCACAATTTGTTTAATATTTATTATGAGAATACTTCCTAACATTTTCTTTTTTCTCAAAGTGAGGGTCTTTACGTATTAATCCCCATGCAATCTGGTACAGGTAAATATATACTACTCAAAAGAATTTAAGGGTCAGACGATATTTTCGACATTATTTTCTGAATGTCAATTATATTAGCTAGACCATAATGTCACGCATGGTATTGTTCCATTTTGACGAAAGTGGGTCTAAGCAACCCATAAATTAATTAAAATCCACTGTCATTGACACTGTCGACTAGTTCTAATGGCGAAAACATGCTTACATTTGCACGTAAATTAGGGCGAAAGCGAAAGGTCTGCTAATTGCCCATAACTTGCTTTTTCACAAAGGGTTTCATTTGCACGCTTTGCACGTGTATTCCATGTTCCATGTTCCCACCCCTGCGCGTGCTGTAACCTCACCGTGGTGCAGGGGTGTAACATTCTCTTTGAGAATGGCCAATACAGCACAAATTGAAGTTTGGAGTAAAGTTCAGTATCCGTAAAATTCTGTGATATTTGTATTTGTATTTTTGCACAGTTCTTTACACTGTTTTTGTTTGAATCTTGAATTTTTATATTGAAGTTGATCATCACTTTATTTATTTGCATTACCATAGTTTGACACCCAATAGCCGATGTGTTTTTCGTGCTGGGGTGTCGTTAAACATTCATTCATTCATTCCATGTTCCCAATGCTGAATTTCCGTATAATTGGAGCTTGCGTCGTGTACGGTGCACACTCCAAATTCGACAATGGTACGACTTCAACTGACTATCGAAGATCGAGGAAGGGCTATTGCTTGGCTTCAGGATGGCAATACGCAAAGAAATGTTGCTCTGAGACTTGGTATCAGTCAGAGTGTCGTTGGCCGACTGTGGCAACGGTACCAAGCAACGAATTCTGTTCGAAATCGTCCACGTTCGGGAAGACCCCGAAACACTACAAATAGAGAGTTCTTCAGACGTCTGATCAACAGCATGAGGCAACGATGTGTCGAGTGTATTCGCGCCAGGGGTGGATTCACACACTATTAAACGAATGTTCTAATGTGTAAAATCCATGTTTGACAACCTTCAACTTTGACAGCATGTCATGTGACTTTCTTGTATACAGTGACGTTTATTTGTGGTTTTTTGTAAATATGGAACAATAAATTAAATTTTTGGTGTAGTTTACATCATCAATCTAATACACTCTGAAACTTATTTGGTTATAAATTTTTGACCCTTAAATTCTTTTGAGTAGTATATCTATTCAAAAATGTATCTTTCTGTGGCATCCATCTCCAAATCATTATCCTCGAAACTGAGCAATTAAGGATTACCATTTGATGGGTGGTGTCAAACTGAATCCCAAGTCTTGGAAGTCTGAATTACTCCTTAGCAGCAATATGTCAAACACCTTTTTTTTTTTTTTAAATGTTGTATTAAAAGAAATTGTTAAAAGTGTTTCATTTTCAGCAGCAATTTCACCCCCTGCCCCAGTTTTTCTTTCACATATCAGTTGAAACTGTTCTATTATTTCTATCATTCTGTTCTCAATATCAAGATGCAATGTAATTTGTTTAATAGTTTGTCTTCAGAATCTCATTTTCGACATCTAAGCAATGACTCCACATCCATTGGTCCAGTTGCTGAAATATATAAAAACAAACATGTTAAGTATTTCACATCCATTTGAAGAAGTACATTAGTCTGTAACTTAATTACATATCATTGTATTAATTTAAAGTTTAATTTAATTTTAGGAAAACATTTTTTTAACAGGAAACAAAATCAATGTGACTAAACAAAGTATAAAATTAAAAAGTATAGCAGTAAATTAAGAAAAGTAGTGAACAATGTATTTAACGTTGATGATGTTATTTGATTTCTATTAGAAAGTTGCACAAAGCTACATATAAGATGGCATGTGGAAGAAGGAAAATGCCTATGCTTTGCTAAAATTTGGGGTATAAAATAATGATGAAAAACAAAACTACTGTCTCCAAAAGAAAATCATATTTAGGGTAGGTAATAAAAACAAAACAGATGTAAGTGCCTCATCTAGGTGGTTATGGGTTTGAAATGTTTTGAAATTAGGGTTAGGACATATTTCAAGCACATGACCATTTATAAACAGCAGTTCTTTTACTATCATTTATCTGAACATTAAAAAATATATCTATTAATTTCCAAGATTTGTTTATTATTATTATATTTTTTTTGGCTTCAAAACATTTCAGGGTCCCTACATAAAATTTGCGTAATTTATAACTTTCCAGACAATACTTCCTTATCCCCCTAAAGCTCACAACCATATAGGTTACTCCCTCCCCCCCCCCCCCCCACACACACACACAAAAGCACATACACACACTCACGCCTACACACATGCAAACAAAAAGAAAAGGAAAAAAAGCTAAGACTTTCAAACGTTCCAGCATGCTTGTTAATACTATCACTAACCCTAAACCTAACTTACTCCTAAATTAACTGAATGCTGGAACGATCAGAAGTCTTGCCAAAACTTTTATTTTGGCCATTCGTCTGACTGTGTATTGTTTAACGACGGATTCTTAATGACAATATATACATCGAAGACTGATTAAATGAGTCAGTAAATTCCATTACATTGGAGGGAAAGTGATTCTTAAACTCTTACCTTCGTAGAATTTATATATCAGTTGAATTTCGGCAAAACTTCACTTTCAATACCATGTAACGGTTTCGCAGGGAAACACTGATTTTACGTCAATCGTAGGCTCCGCATAGTTGTCATAGCTATTAACACTTGTCAGCAGAAGTATATGTTTACTATGATTATAATTCAGTTGGAGGAGACAATTATTTTAACTAATTTTAATGCTAACTATACAAAAACGTTACACATCGAAAAAAATTATGTTGTCTAACCTAATGGCGTCCAAGCAAATTTGGGCCCGCTGTTTTTGAACCGCGAAACATGATTGGTCCAGAGCGGTTGTCAATCACGCCGTACGGAGGGGTCAATTGAACACCCTTCGAAACCAAACATTTTTACTCTGTTAAATGGGTTTTCAGTTTAGATTTTTAATTGTATTCATTATCAAGCTGAATGTATAAATGTGTGTCATTTGTTTATTTTACTGAATAATGGTTATTTTATTGTACATATATTGATTACATATCCATTCAATCATTTTATTGTCATAATTAACACAATACTGACCCGTGGAATAAAAAATAATAATGTTTTATTCAACATGTCAGATAAAAGCTTAAACTGTTATGTCACATTTTCATTAGTTCATATGGTTTGATTAAAAAATTACATCATTTGTTATTTGAAAGTAAGCAGGTTGTTGTAACACAGAATATTAAATCAGTTTTCCAGTATATCATTGTGAAAGTTGCAATAAAATTAAAATTATGTTGTAACAAGAATGAAATATTTCACTGAATTTTTTGTTTAGGTTTATGATTGCATCTGGAATTTTTGATGATAAAGTTTCTGAATGGGAAGGAAGCTTGCAACTGTTCAGGAATGAAGGCACCTCAGTAAAAGAACCAACACTTCAAAGTCTGCTGGATCTAACAAGTGATAGTTTAACATGGGATAAGCAGTGCACAGTCCTTTCAGCTCTACCAAATTTTCATCACTGGATTGAAACTCATGTGGGTTACAGTCGCATGCTTTCACTGGGTGTACAAAAATACAAGCCAGCATCTGCAAGAAATCTTATTCTCTATTACTACCGAGAAGTGAAATCAGAAGCCATGCTTGCAGTCATGAGGAAATTGTACTTTCCAGATACACCTGTAGAGGTAACATCAACTGCATGCCAGGATTCTGGTACTTCAGATATTGGCCACACTCCAGCAAAGAGAAGGAGGCTCAACACAACCAATGCCAGAAGATCACTGACAGCTGATGATATTTTGAGAAACCTGAGTGTCATTGACCCAAAGTATAACACAACAAACCGGATATCCAACATATGAGCCTATGAAACTTTTGAAATGGCATTGATAGAAGTTGGTGTTTTGGCTTGGAGAATTCATCAGGCTGATTTAGATGTCTTAGTCATGAATGACGTCAGCATGACTAATGGCCAATTTTCCAGTCAAAAGTTTGCTCACATGTCCAGGAGTAAGCATGGCGACTTATTTGAATATCAGTGCACATGTGATTTATATGGAACACTGCTACAAATTGCAGCAGTTGATATTCCATATGAGGATGTCGAGAATGCCTATCACTTGGATATCCGCTGCTACCATATCAGGTTCTTTCTGGAGAATATTGAAGATGTATCAAGTACTTTATTTGATGATAACTTTTCATTTCATGAACCAACCAAACTTCAGGCCAAGTTACTTGAAGCAGTTAGAAGTGAAAACTTAAAAGATGCTGTCTGCATATCTTTGTTGGATAACAATAGGAAATTCTCTGTCATCTCTGATGATCACACATCTTGCAGCTTTGTCCACTATACTGATGGGAAATTTGTTTGTCAATCTGGAGCTTGTGATGCTGGATACGGAAGTGCCAGACGACAAGATTGATATCTTCATAAAGATGATAACTTGTGTTGCCATCTCAAAATACTCAGAGAAAATTCTCATCTTTGGCTGTCATCTGAGGCTGAAGAGGTCAACATGTTTGAAGATGAAGAGGATGACAATGACTTGGAGAATGAGGAAATTGCACCAGAAGTGCCTGCTTCAGATCCATATATACAGGACCTGATACCAAATCCAGTGGCATGTGACCAGACATCTGCTGAACATAAGGTTTGTATAGAACAACTGACAGGTTATTATCATTTGTAAATTCGACATGTATTACCAACAGGATTAAAGGACATGATCTTGAATTTGAAAGTGAAGCCAATACCAATGCGAAAAAGAAAAGAATAATAACATAGATGAATAATTAATTTATGGTTTTATTCATTCTATACCCTTAAAACACATAACAAAAGACAAATCTTTTTTAAAATAAGCATGTTAGTGCTCACCTTTAGGCATATGTGGAGTCAGTGGCGTGCAGTAGTAGTTTTTTTTTTTGACAAGAAGTAGTATGCGTATAATATTTGTAATAAAAAGAGTTCATGCTGTTTTGGACCATGAAGTGTCCACGTAGAGTGTTTAATATTTTCATGCTCAGGTATAAAATGTGTGTATATAATTTACTCTTGTAGGTAATCTGGAACAATTTTTTTTTTTTAAATATACATGTATCTCTTTAATCAACAGAAACATTTCTTTGATGAGGAATCTGGTTTGTGGCAGTTTGAGTCTCTGAGCAACCACCAACCACTGGAAGAAGGTGATCCTGTACTACAAGCAGCCATGAGACATCGACTTTCTTTGCTTGATGGCTTGAATGGTGCGCAGAGAGATTTTGAGGGCAATCTGTGGAGAGACCGATCGGGGCCATTTTCCTTGTATCCTCCTGCTATCTATGGACCATGTCTTTGTGGGGTTTGTGTAGTTTCTTTGTTGACTCTGTTATTACTCCTAAAAGTAGAAAGATAAAGTAAAAATGAATGTCTGAGGGATGAGTTAAAAAATGTTCTGGCTTTTGTGGATGATCGTAATATGAAGTGAAGTGTATCAACATCAGTTTAGTGTCCTACATGGAGTTGGTGGAAGAGATATATAATTCTGGGTGGGCTAGTAGATTCTAACTGTTACTTTTGGGATGATCGTATGAAGTGAAGTGTAAACATCATGGCTACAGTGAGGAATATTCTGGTGGGCTTTTCCATTTCTGCACCCCTGTACATGTATGTAGAATAAGATTCTGTACACAGATATATTCTGAGATGTATGGTTTTCACGTAAGAAATAGGAACGTATGTTGCTATGTATACATATTCTTTACAGGACTGTAATGCTGCAAATTTATTCAACCAAAATTTGTCACTTATATTAGAAATCAAATAGCACTATATGTATTCTACATTGCTATTTCATACCTACTAAAGAAATACAAACTAAATCTCCTTCACAGTTTGAATGTGGTTTTAAACGTAGCATTCTTTTTTAAAAAGTTACCAGTTACAGTATGTTTAGTTTGGTTATGGTTTTCTTTTAGTCAGTTTTCCAAAAATTTTAGCATTCTTCAGGAAGATGTTTGAAATTAGGATAATTTTAAATATACAGAATACAGTTAGCAGTAATTAGTTTTGGTATCCAGATTTTCTTTTAAAACACTAAAATTGCTGCCTACATGGTGAGCCCTTGTTATTTTTATATTACACATTTTATTTTGAATAATTTTGTTTCAGGCTGGTTATTACAATGCATATACAATGCCTGTGGGTATTCTGTCTGATGTCAAATACCAGACCATTGTTTATACAACAAATGGTCCTTGTCGGTTCGAGGTATGTACATTAACAATCATGATAGATACCAAATTAGTTTAGATGTGTTTCTCTTTGTGTTAAATCTTTTTGTACCATGTAGGCTACAACAAAATATATTTTCTAATAAAAATAATGTAAGGTATGGAAGTTAGTGAAAAATTAAGAGAAGAGTTGTATTTCTCTCTGTACAGTTTATAATTTATTTTGTTCAAGTATAGCAGGCCCATAATGAACATATCATATCCAGATGTATGTGACACTAGTTTAGACAGAACTTCTGAATACAGTTTTTTTGTTTGTTTGTTTTGTTGTTTTAATTTGAGAGCAAGCAGTCATTCAGATTAAAAATGATTCTAACAGAGTGCACTGTATGTTACATAGTCCAATCATTTGAAATTTCTTTTCAGGTAAAATTTCGTGAATGTTTGCAGAGAAACCATGATTGCCTCATGCCATATGATGGATCAAGTCACTGCCTGCACTTCCTCAGTAGGAACACAGCTGCTGGGGATGAAATTGGTTGGGATTTTGTGGATAGAGTGTTAAACACTAACATAACTTTTTCAGCCTATTGTACACTGATGACTAATCAGTATCAGCGCCTGTATTCTTTATCTGCTAAATTTATGTCTCCACAAACGTTTATTGCTTGGTGCTTCTCATGGGCTTCTAATTTCAAAGTAGATTTCAGGGTGGTCTGTGATATCTGCAAATATGAACCTAAATACCTTGCTTGTGATGGAACAAAAATAGGAATTAATTTCCGACATGCTTCAGTTACCCCTATTGAGATTCCTTCCACAGATGTTAAGGTTGATCCCTGTCATAGGAGAAATGAGAGAGCTTTTATTCATTATAAGCAAGGAGATTTAGACATTGCTGCAAACATTAAATGCAGGGAACATTTGCTTTATTTGTCCAAATATCACAGGGGTTTACTAAAGGATGATCAGAAGCTGCCATGGAATGACCAAACGGATAGAACAAACCTACTTGTTGAGACTGTGGATAGGGATTGCAGGGAGATTGTAAAGCGATTTTCTCTAGGAGAATATTCAAACTTGCTTCAGTTCAAATTGGCCATTGTCTTTGCAGTCTTATCCAGCAATTCCTCTCTCACCAGCCTCATTCCTTATCGTTATCTCACTCTGACAGCATTTATTATAACATCTCTGAGAAATGCTGTCGATTCAGATTGTGATTTTGTTAATGATCTTGGACAATTTTCTCCAGAACTTCGAGATATTGTACATTTTGCTTTAGATAATAGAGAATCACTTCTCGAAGTTCTGGATTTTATTGAATATTTGGTTTTAAGAGTAAAAGACATTCATGGAAAAAATAAGGCACCAGATTTTGCTGTTCCTCAACCTGGAACTTGCAATCCAGAAAAATATGGCAGGGCATATTATTTTAATCCAACAGGTGAGCAACTCGGGCACCTTCCCAAATACAGTATGAATGAACATGCTACCTCAAAAAACTATGATGATCAGCCTGCTAGAGAGGAAGAAAAGTGTAACAAACTTTTTCCTCAGGTCTCGAGGAAGGGCACAACATACTTATTTTTATGGTTTGATCCCAAGCATTATGGACATTGCTATGGATATCACATGATTCCAGGATCTGAAGGCAGGAAAGATCCTTTTACATCTGCATATTTGTATTTGGAGAAGGCACCTGAGGAACTTTTCTATGACTTCAGTTGCCAGCTTGAGGAATATTGTTTGAACAGAGAACCTGGTTATTGGCAAAACACCAGATTTTGGCATGATGTGTTTCATGGGTTTAGCCACAAGTGTCCAGTTACATACAAGTCAAGACGCATTTTGTCACTTAGAAAAAAACACAGAAATATGTGAATAATTCAATTCCTTTATCCAACGAATCAAATATTCTGCTAGAGCCATGTCATTGGGTAAATTTAACCACTATTTGCAGTTCATGATACACCAATGGTGCATTAAGAAAAAAGCAAGTTTCCAAAAGAGATGCAATGTTGCTGCAACCTATTTATTATAGTGTTTAAGATTTCTCATGCACTGTCAGTTTTGTTCTGTAAATAACTTCTACAATGTACTGAGTAAAACTGCATTTTGTCACTAGGGAAAAATGGACAGAAATATATATGAGCAATTCATTTTGTGTATCCATTGAATGAAATATTCTGCCATAACCTTGTTGATATGTAAATTTAACTACTTTTTGTGGCTCGTGATTCACCAATTGTTTATTAACAAAAAAGAAAGTTTCGAAAGCAGGTGCAGTGTTGTTTTAGCATACTTACCACTGCAAAATATTTTTTATATACTCTTCTGTTTTGTTCTGTAAATAACTTTTCTACAGTGTACTGATAAAAAAGGACATTGGTTTTGTTACCTCACTGAGCAATCAGATTTTGTCTTAAACAGTCTTCATTTCTTCAACATATTGAATTTAAGCTGTTGTTGATAAGTAAATAAATTAAATTTTTACAATTTGAATTTGTAAAAAAAAAATTCCTTTTAATATTTAAAATCCCTGTAATTCTTTCTCCTAAAAGTGCAGTTGTGTCTGTATTTTGCATTACTAATCAGTGTTACAGTGTTGTTACTGGTGACTGCAGCCTTCAGGTTCTTTAGATCACTGTACTCTACACTACATATGTCATGACTTTTGTATTCAGACTGATATGTTGTTTGTATTGGTAATGTTCTCTAGATTAATGTATGCTACATTACATATGACATGACTATGTACCCAGGCTGATGCCACTTTCTGTATGGTGATACCACTTTCTGTATAATTAATGTTGTCTAGATTACTCAGTGTTACACTACATATGACATGATTTTCTAAACAGACTGATATATTGTCTGGATTTTTAATGTTCTCTAGAGTAATATATGCTTCACTACATGACATCATTTTATAACCAGAATGATACAGTGGTCTGAATTTTTTATGTTCTCTAGATTAATGTATTCTACACTAGATATGACATAATATTTTATATGCAGACTGATAAAGTCTAGATTTGTGTGTTCTCTAGATCAGTGTATGCTACACTACATATGACTTGATTTTGTGACCAGACTGATATCACTTTCTATATATTTAACATTTTCTAGATTATAGTACGCTATACTACATGATATGTGTTTGTATCCAGACTGATACTGCTGTCTGTATATTTAGTGTTCTCTCATTTAATATATGCTTCACTACGCAAGACATGAGTTTGTGTCCAGATTTATACTGCTGTTTAGATTTTTAATTTTTTCTAGACTTATGTGTGCTACACTACATATGACATGATTTTTTATCCAGACTGATATATTTTCTGTATTTTCAATGTTCTGTAAATCAATGTCTGCATATTACATGATTTTGTAATGAGACTGACACCACAGTGTCTCGACTGTCAGTGTTATCTAGATAATGTTATCAAGATTACTCTATGCTTCACTAATAATGCCACAATAATACCCGTTATAACTGCTATTACTATTAATAACATACTATTAGTACTGCTATATTTATTCTGTCTACTAATGGTAACACAAATATTTTACTATTATGTTAACACTAGTAATACAAACATCAATGATACTAACACTACTAATATTTTACTAACACTACTAATACTAACACTAGTAATATTTTACTAACACTACTAATACTAACACTAATAATATTTTATTAACTACTAATACTAATAATATTTTACTAACACTACTAATATTAACTATTAATATTTTACTAATACTAATTAATATTTTATTAACTACTAATACTAATAATATTTTACTAACACTACTAATATTAACTATTAATATTTTACTAATACTAACTATTAATATTTTACTAACACTACTAATACTATTAATATTTTACTAACACTACTAATACTAACTATTAATATTTTACTAACACTACTAATACTATATTAATATTTTACTAACACTACTAATACTAACTATTAATATTTTACTAACACTACTAATATAAACATCAATGAAACTAACACTACTAATATTTTACTAATACTAATACTAACACTTAATATTTTACTAACACTAATACTAACACTTAATATTTTACTAATACTATTAATATAGACACTAATACTAAAACTATTAATGCTGCTATTACTAACACTACTAATACAAGTAATAATATTAACTCTGCTAAGACTAACATTAACACCACTAAACTTTTTCTAAGTTCTTGCACTATTATCACTACTAATAACATAATTTGACTGCTAACATAATCCTAATTATTATTATTATTAATAAAACATTAATACTGGACTAACACTGTCACTAATAATGTTATCGTTGCCTCTTGTACTACTGCTAATACCATGCTTATATCTCAAAACAATCATTGTACCTTATTTTCAGTGTAAATGATAATGTTTACTGTGTTTGTCGTTGTATAAAGACATTTGTTAATAAAATATTTCTTATACAATTTCACGTGTTCTTTTTTGTGTAACCACAAAGCACTGGGTATACTTAAAGATTACTTTGTTGTGAGTATTGGTAAGTCTGTTTTTGTACAATCCATTAACTATAGAATTTATTCAAACCAGAAAACAAAGGGTCGTTGCCTTTGAAAAGAGAGTGTTTGACTGATTATGTCATTAAACCTATTTCATGAAAACTTGTCAGTGACTTTCTGGTGAAAATCACTAAAAAGCGGACCTAAGATATATTTTAGGTGGAGCAGGGAGACCAACCAACTGGGATTGTTTTTCCAGATTTGTTTTTTCCTTATTAGGTGCGCAAATTTACTGTTCGAAGATATAATTTAATTATAAAATGCCTATCATTATAAAAGGTTTCAGACATGCCACAAATAACTGAAACTGTCCCTTCTTACTTTTATTATGGTGAAAAAGTCCCAACATTTTTTATCTAAATGGTCAAATATACGCGTTATCTTTTAGATATGTCAAGATGTGCTTGTGAACATTGCATTAAAAATGCAGAATATTTATTACGTCACTGTCCTCTGTTTAAGGTACAATCATAATCGCCATTAACATGTTAACTGTAATATTTTATTTGGTGATCTGCACTTAACAAACCAGGAAAATACAGACATTCTCAAATCCGTTCATGATTTCACTGTAAACAGCAAACGATTTGAAACACGTTTTTCTTCGTATTCTACCTCTCTTCACTTTGTTTTCTATGTAGCTGATGCGTATCTGAGGACACCCTACTTAAAGCAGGCCACACATTGTCCTTGCGAGATACGTTTTTTTTATCGGCGCCACGAATCGCAGAGCCGCAAGCCTTGATGCCCAAATTCTAAATATTATGTGCCAAGTCAGCCCAAAATGTCCCAACTGATGAATAGTGTGTTGAAGCAGAAACATATATGAATAACGGGACATATACATATATATATAATTATATGTACGGTTATATCTATTGGATCTATGTCGGGTTTTGACTTATACACAGATATATTAAATGACGCACTGGCACAGGGGATATTAAAGTCCTTTATTGCCTTAACACCATTACTTACATGTATGCCGTTACCGAGACCCGAATCTGTGGCACCCTGCTGCCTGCAATTGGTAGTCAGAAACGTTATGCATTCGGCCAACCCGTTCCACAAAAGGAACGTTCATTAATGACAATATTCGTGCCGATTTAACAATCACACGGTTCCGAGGCCCCGTGGCTTGATAAACGTTTATTGTACATGAAGATGTGGACATACCTGGCAATGGCTTATATGTATATATTTATATTTGAATATCTCTATTGTAAGTATGTTGGGTTTTGACTTATACAGAGAGAGAGAGAGAGAGAGAGAGAGAGAGAGAGAGAGAGAGAGAGAGAGAGAGAGAGAGAGAGAGAGAGAGAGAGAGAGAGAGAGAGAGAGATATATATATATAAATTCTTAAATTTTCCCACTCAGGTAGCCTGATACTCAACGTCTATGGTAATACGATATTGTACACTAGATATGGTTACAATGCATTGTATCAAGCAAGAGTTTGTACAATATTTCAATGTCTTGTACTGTTAATAAATTATAAAATACACTTAAGTATGTCTGTTTAGAGCTTAAGGTCTTAGTAGTGCAAATAGCCTGTGAACCCGTCGAAGGTGTATACAATAAGTAGTTCCTAACACGGTAAGCTGGATTTGTGGGGATACAGAGACAGTTTGCTTGCAGATGGTTATCTATTTGTATTTCATGTCACCTAAG
The DNA here is from genome assembly GCF_016097555.1 of Gigantopelta aegis. Taxonomy (NCBI): domain Eukaryota; kingdom Metazoa; phylum Mollusca; class Gastropoda; order Neomphalida; family Peltospiridae; genus Gigantopelta; species Gigantopelta aegis. Next base: position 39,254 of record NW_024533148.1, read on the forward strand.
ACACATGTTGAGGTTAGTTTGACACCATTTCCTACCAGATTTTAGTTATTGGACAAATACAAAAAAAAAAAAATCCCTCACGTGATGTCAACACAGTTTCAATAGCTAGGTGCCCAGAATTATAAACAAATCTAGGCCTCCGCATTGATATGGACTAATTTTTCTTAGGAGTAAGTGAACCTATTATTATATTGTTGAAATTCCACTGCAGACATGTTGTAGTAAGTAGGTGGTGCAGGATCCTAATATATATTGAATGTGGCAGAGACTGTCAAAATTTGGTAGTTTTGGCTAAATTATATAGCAAAACGATTTAGTGTTGTAACACCGTAAGCATGTGCTTACAGAATACCCACAAAATGAATTTTGACAGACTAACAGCAGGTCTGTGGCCTTGATCACAGACATATCAGGGTGGAATGGTTGGTATGGCACAAGTGGAATGATTTAAAGACAGCAAAATGTATCACAAAAATATGAACTTCAAAAACATTCAATGCAGCTAATCATGGGGATAAAGGTGTATACACAATTTACCACAAAGGCTGGAATGGTGTCCATATTTATGGATACATGGACAGACAATCTGACTGCAGATAACTTCTTGTCATGGTATAACAACTGACATGAATAACTCCCTGGGTACTTACTACTATGCATAATGTGTAAGAGAAATGGAATGAAATGTTAGTAGAATGTGCAGTGAAAAATTACTAGACATTCTCCATTACCATTGAATATTCATGCATGATTTCATATCAGGCTTCATCATCGTAGGCTACCATTTACAAGATTTATTTTATTAGAAACAACATGAACACGGGCACTACATTGGTTGACAATCATACTTTGTCGGTTTATCTGTTACAATGATAGTCAAAACTAGATTTGTCAGTAAGCAAGTGCTTATGGAATACCCCCCGCAACGGCCGTGACCCAGAATGAACTACATGTATGCATATGTGATATATCATGACATACCGTCAAAGGAAAGTTATTCAAAATTTACAAGACTTTTTGTTGATCAACACTAAATGTTGGAGCATTCTATGTCTGTGACCTTGATTTCGCTGTTAACAAGGGTCGTAGATTCATTACAGAATAATGGATGATTGCCATACAAATGCATGTGTGGAATTCCGTCAAAGAAAATACAAGTTATCCAAAATTTACGAGACTAAGTTTTGTGATGGAAAGACAAACGGACAACCTGATTCCAGTATACATGTACCCGCAACTGATTGTGTGGGTATAAAATACAATATCGTATAATTTCCCAGCCAACAGCACATATTAACAGGCCTTTTCCTAGCCATTTATAGCGCTGTGGTATCCCAGCACTTTAATTTAAAAAACATGGTACCATAGCGCTTTAAATTTCAAACTGAATGCTTAAAATTATCATTTTGATTAGTTTTTCATTGATTTCTGGTTCTATTTAATAATGATACGTACAATATTATTTTTTATAAGAAATACATACAAATTATGGTTGATATGTAAGTAAATCACCAAATTCATAATTATGAACAATCAAAATATGACGTTCACAGTAAACTACCCCAGGGCTTTAAATAATTTCTGAGGAAAGGCCTGATTAATTACAATGCACTACAAGCTGCATGCATCAGTGTTATTACTCTCTCATTAGTGTAATATTATTCATGGTACATTTTATTTCATGTTTTCAGAAATTGTTCTCATGCCTAATGGAGATGGATGATACGCACCCACAAAATTTTGTGAAGTGAACTTGATATTGGCCAATAGACATATATAGCATGCGCAACGAAGTGCCTAGAAGACATTGTAGCCCAATATTATTAAAATCTGTCCAGTGGTTAAAAAGTTATTCACTTATTAACACACCTGCTAAAATGCTACCCACGCACATATATATGTACAAGACTATCGTTGTATCCCCTTTTGCCCATCGGTTAGCAGATCGGCTAATATTATTAAATAAGGCACAATTTCAAAGATAAGCTGTTGCATAATAATAGTACAGAAGATTGCCAAAGCTATCTAACACAGTGGGACACTAGCGTATATGATTGGACCAAGTGACAATTGTCAGTCTATCACATTTACACATCATTTCGCACATGAAACATTGTCCAAGAATTCCAAATTTCCCTGACCAAGGTTGGATTTCCCTGACTTTTCAAAAATTTCCAAATTTCCCTGTCCAGCTGTAAAATTCCCTGACTTTTCCCTGACCTTGAATTTCCCTGACTTTTCCCTGACCTGTGGCAACCCTGGGTATGTTCTTACCTTGCGTATGTACACAAAATACCATGTACTACCTCAACAGATAATTAACAGCACTAATCTATACAGTAGAAATAAATTGCAGTTCATGGCGAAGGCACAGAGCAATTTCCTTCATTTTGCACCAGCTATATTGCAAACTCAATTTTCAATAGTAATTACAGATGAAAAGTCAAAATCACCAATTTTTTTTTTTTTTTTTTTTACATCGAAGGGAAATTATATCATTCATGACATGTCATTTTATACTTTTCTAACAAATTTCACAAATAGGATAAGTGGAATTTTCTTATTTATGAAATTTATTTTGATGATAAAATTATTCAACCAAATAATTAATTTCATGAAAAATATTTCAATAATTGACATTTTGTATTTTGTACAGTAATGCATTTCTTGACTTGCAGAACAATGACAACTAAAGGAAGACAACTAGACTGAAACACATGTACTCATATAAGTGTTTCAGATGATAAACATACGCTAATTTTAGTAGTTTGCATAAAGCTCTGGGTGGGAATCGAACCCACGTACCATGAACTGCAATTACTATGATTTATGAAAGTGAAGTTCCACCATATAAAATATGCTACATTGTTCAGATCCTGACAGTCTACATTTTTGCTGTGCATGCCGACAACTAATTAGTGCAGTCAATATGTCAAGGAACAGGATTACTGCAGCTGTCAAAGAAACAAAAACAAAGTTTTAATAAACACAGGGTATCAAATTAGTATATGAGATTGCTAAGTCTATCTGATGTAATAAATGTAGGTTGTTGAATAAGCACATGGGTAAGATTTAATAAATTGCTCTCCTGAAATTATGTAGAAGAGCAATTGCTCTCAGTGTTCAACTGGAAAAAATATTACCTTCTCCCTCCAGTATACAGTATGAATATAATTCGTCAATATCACCAAGTAAAATTGCTAATCTTTTCAGTGAACACAGTATTTGAGATTTAATTATTTTGGTAGTATCCAAGTTGGATACTAGTACTTACTAGCATTTCCAAATCTGATTCCACCTGAGAATTTGGTATTCTGTTTTTGAATACATGTCATTCTAATGTCCTAAAACAACTCATAAATGTTAAAACAAACAGAAATAAAGATAAGGCAGGAGTTTGGAAATCTTCAACAAATTTAAGTGAAAAATCAGAATTTAAAGCATAAAAAATATACGAAAACCCCCCAGACAAAAGCCTTTGGTATCTGGGTTCTGAAAGTCTGGTATCCAAAATTAAATTCTGGTATCCCCGGGATATCAGGATATTGTTAATCTCGAACACTGAAATACTTCAGTGAGTTGTCTGTAAGGTACTTAAAAACAGTTTAATATGTAACCATAATAGTGATAGAGACGACCTAATAATCCTAACATACATTTACATGTGACATTTTCAACTTCTGCTGTATATCTGAAGCAGAAGTACATGTATATAAATCATTAGCCGGACAAAGTAAAAAAAGCTATGTTAAAACTTAATAGGTTTGTGACTAGTTACTTTATGCTAAACTTGATTTATACAGAGTAATGAATTTAGGGTACCTTGCAGGGAGAGCAATTGTGACTTTTTTAACTTGTCATTTGGGAGAGTCATATCAACACTTTCAAACAGCAGTAAAGTGCTGCCAGTTACGGCAAATGTGTTCTCAGTGTTTCCATACTGAAGACTTCTCATCCTGCAAAGTTAAGAAAACACACACGACAGAATTAAAACAAAAAAATCAGAAAAGAGATGAAATAGCAAAATGAACAGCAACAAATAAGAAGATGTGGATCAACAAAATGTACATCAACACATTTAGTATAAAGTGTTTAATATCACAGAAATATACACTCAGTGACAACAGAAATGCAAGGTGATAATATTAACAAGAATGCTTATTATTTGATTATAGATTATAATATCTCATGTCATAGGAAGTGAAGTGTCTATTACTGTATTGCTAAACATCACTGTAGTGTCCTACAGGCTGGTGAACTAGTAGAAATTCTCGTGCGCTAGTAGATTTTAATTGTTACTGGTCTGACGGGCTAGTTAAATATTTTCCATTTCTGCACCCCTGACTTGTGACGTCTCGTGCACATTGCACTACTGCACTGAGGGTTGTTGACCTCTGACGTCACAGAAAAGTTTGTTTTTGAAGATTATTTGTATAATTTAGTCATAAAATACTGATCCACTCCATTATTTGTTGCGTTGCAGGATAAAGATAATAACCAATGAATGATGTTTGATATTGGCTTTATCCTGTTCAGAACAAATGAGAAATTCCCCATTCTTACCTTCATAGGATAAAGCCGATATCAAACGTCATTAAGTAGTTATTCTCTATATATCTTTATAAATTGGATCAGTGTAAGTACCAGTTGGTTTCTACTTAATGGGTATTGGTTGTCATTACTTGTCAGCTGCACATGTATTTAGTGACAGATTACGTTGACTGACACATTATGACAGTAGCATTGTATGGTGGCAAAAATCTGATCTTTCCTTTCAAATATAATCACACCATCTATCAGTCTAGTATCAGCCTTCAGAGCCATAGGTTTCCTTAGTGCCAACTAAAGAAAGGATGTCTTGTAAGTGTTAATGAAAACCAGACATATATTTATGCTGATAAATATAACTTAAAATGATTATTATAACCAAATGTTAACTGTCATACATGTATACTGTATATTTTTGTAGGTCCATATGGAGAATAAAGGTCTTGAACCCAAGTTGTTTGTCCTCTGACTAGCAGTGGTTATAGAAATCACAAAAGCCCTTGCAGTGATGGATATTCGGCTGATCTTTTTTTTTTCAAGGTTTTTTTTGTATGGACTTTAGCTATTGTCTTGTCAGATCAATAAATATGGGTTTCAAAAAGGGGGATTATCAATAACACAAAAACAAATAACAGGTAATTAAAACATGTTTCCCCAAAGGAGATAAACCCAAACAATTTCTGCAGAACTGGGGACCAATTTCCATGTGACTAAACAAAGTATAAATTAAAAAGTATAGCAGTAAATTAAGAAAAGTAGTGAACAATGTATTTAACGTTGATGATGTTATTTGATTTCTATTAGAAAGTTGCACAAAGCTACATATAAGATGGCATGTGGAAGAAGGAAAATGCCTATGCTTTGCTAAAATTTGGGGTATAAAATAATGATGAAAAACAAAACTACTGTCTCCAAAAGAAAATCATATTTAGGGTAGGTATAAAAAACAAAACAGATGTAAGTGCCCTCATCTAGGTGGTTATGGGTTTGAAATGTTTTGAAATTAGGGTTATGACATATTTCAAGCACATGACCATTTATAAACAGCAGTTCTTTTACTATCATTTATCTGAACATTAAAAAATATATCTATTAATTTCCAAGATTTTTTATTATTATTATTTTTTTTTTTGGCTTCAAAACATTTCAGGGTCCCTACTATAAAATTTGCGTAATTTATAAACTTTCCAGACAATACTGCCTTCCTTGCATCCCCCTAAAGCTCACAACCATATAGGTACTCCCTCCCCCCCCCCCCCACACACACACACAAAAGCACATACACACACTCACGCCTACACACATGCAAACAAAAAGAAAAAAGGAAAAAAAGCTAAGACTTTCAAACGTTCCAGCATGCTTGTTAATACTATCACTAACCCTAAACCTAACTTACGCCTAAATTAACCTGAATGCTGGAACGATCGGAAGTCTTGCCAAACTTTTATTTTGGCCATTCGTCTGACTGTGTATTGTTTAACGACGGATTCTTAACGACAATATATACATCGAAGACTGATTAAATGAGTCAGTAAATTCCATTACATTGGAGGGAAAGTGATTCTTAAACTCTTACCTTCGTAGAATTTATATATCAGTTGAATTTCGGCAAAACTTCACTTTCAATACCATGTGACGGTTTCGCAGGGAAACACTGATTTTACGTCAATCGTAGGCTCCGCATAGTTGTCATAGCTATTAACACTTGTCAGCAGAAGTATATGTTTACTATGATTATAATTCAGTTGGAGGAGACAATTATTTTAACTAATTTTAATGCTAACTATACAAAAACGTTACACATCGAAAAAAATTATGTTGTCTAACCTAATGGCGTCCAAGCAAATTTGGGCCCGCGGTTTTTGAACCGCGAAACATGATTGGTCCAGAGCGGTTGTCAATCACACCGTACGGAGGGGTCAATTGAACACCCTTCGAAACCAAACATTTTTACTCTGTTAAATGGGTTTTCAGTTTAGATTTTTAATTGTATTCATTATCAAGCTGAATGTATAAATGTGTGTCATTTGTTTATTTTACTGAATAATGGTTATTTTATTGTACATATATTGATTACATATCCATTCAATCATTTTATTGTCATAATTAACACAATACTGACCCGTGGAATAAAAAATAATAATGTTTTATTCAACATGTCAGATAAAAGCTTAAACTGTTATGTCACATTTTTCATTAGTTCATATGGTTTGATTAAAAAATTACATCATTTGTTATTTGAAAGTAAGCAGGTTGTTGTAACACAGAATATTAAATCAGTTTTCCAGTATATCATTGTGAAAGTTGCAATAAAATTAAAATTATGTTGTAACAAGAATGAAATATTTCACTGAATTTTTTGTTTAGGTTTATGATTGCATCTGGAATTTTTGATGATAAAGTTTCTGAATGGGAAGGAAGCTTGCAACTGTTCAGGAATGAAGGCACCTCAGTAAAAGAACCAACACTTCAAAGTCTGCTGGATCTAACAAGTGATAGTTTAACATGGGATAAGCAGTGCACAGTCCTTTCAGCTCTACCAAATTTTCATCACTGGATTGAAACTCATGTGGGTTACAGTCGCATGCTTTCACTGGGTGTACAAAAATACAAGCCAGCATCTGCAAGAAATCTTATTCTCTATTACTACCGAGAAGTGAAATCAGAAGCCATGCTTGCAGTCATGAGGAAATTGTACTTTCCAGATACACCTGTAGAGGTATCATCAACTGCATGCCAGGATTCTGGTACTTCAGATATTGGCCACACTCCAGCAAAGAGAAGGAGGCTCAACACAACCAGTGCCAGAAGATCACTGACAGCTGATGATATTTTGAGAAACCTGAGTGTCATTGACCCAAAGTATAACACAACAAACCGGATATCCAACATATGAGCCTATGAAACTTTTGAAACGGCATTGATAGAAGTTGGTGTTTTGGCTTGGAGAATTCATCAGGCTGATTTAGATGTCTTAGTCATGAATGACGTCAGCATGACTAATGGCCAATTTTCCAGTCAAAAGTTTGCTCACATGTCCAGGAGTAAGCATGGCGACTTATTTGAATATCAGTGCACATGTGATTTATATGGAACACTGCTACAAATTGCAGCAGTTGATATTCCATATGAGGATGTCGAGAATGCCTATCACTTGGATATCCGCTGCTGCCATATCAGGTTCTTTCTGGAGAATATTGAAGATGTATCAAGTACTTTATTTGATGATAACTTTTCATTTCATGAACCAACCAAACTTCAGGCCAAGTTACTTGAAGCAGTTAGAAGTGAAAACTTAAAAGATGCTGTCTGCATATCTTTGTTGGATAACAATAGGAAATTCTCTGTCATCTCTGATGATCACACATCTTGCAGCTTTGTCCACTATACTGATGGGAAATTTGTTTGTCAATCTGGAGCTTGTGATGCTGGATACGGAAGTGCCAGACGACAAGATCGATATCTTCATAAAGATGATAACTTGTGTTGCCATCTCAAAATACTCAGAGAAAACTCTCATCTTTGGCTGTCATCTGAGGCTGAAGAGGTCAACATGTTTGAAGATGAAGAGGATGACAATGACTTGGAGAATGAGGAAATTGCACCAGAAGTGCCTGCTTCAGATCCATATATAGAGGACCTGATACCAAATCCAGTGGCATGTGACCAGACATCTGCTGAACATAAGGTTTGTATAGAACAACTGACAGGTTATTATCATTTGTAAATTCGACATGTATTACCAACAGGATTAAAGGACATGATCTTGAATTTGAAAGTGAAGCCAATACCAATGCGAAAAAGAAAAGAATAATAACATAGATGAATAATTAATTTATGGTTTTATTCATTCTATACCCTTAAAACAACACATAACAAAAGACAAATCTTTTTTAAAATAAGCATGTTAGTGCTCACCTTTAGGCATATGTGGAGTCAGTGGCGTGCAGTAGTCATGCTCAGGTATAAAATGTGTGTATATAATTTACTCTTGTAGGTAATCTGGAACAAATTTTTTTTTTTTTAAATATACATGTATCTCTTTAATCAACAGAAACATTTCTTTGATGAGGAATCTGGTTTGTGGCAGTTTGAGTCTCTGAGCAACCACCAACCACTGGAAGAAGGTGATCCTGTACTACAAGCAGCCATGAGACATCGATTTTCTTTGCTTGATGGCTTGAATGGTGCTCAGAGAGATTTTGAGGAAATCTGTGGAGAGACCGATCGGGGCCATTTTCCTTGTATCCTCCTGCTATCTATGGACCATGTCTTTGTGGGGTTTGTGTAGTTTCTTTGTTGACTCTGTTATTACTCCTAAAAGTAGAAAGATAATACATCAGGGGTGCAGAAAGTACTCTCCCGTTAGCCAAATGCGAGTGAAAATTCTGAGGGATGAGTTAAAAAATGTATCTGCCAGTCCTATGTGCAATCTGTTTTTGTTTTTGTTTTCTTTCTGACTGATTGTGTAAGTAATATAGTTATGTTTTGGCAAATCCTGAACTCGGCATCAGCCATGCCACAGTTTCAAACTATCTTCAACTGCTTACGAAATATGGAGTCAAATTAATATGTACGTAATGAACCGAATTGTTACGGATCAATATAATTTCGATAATCAAGACATTGTTTATTTGTTTATTGGTGATCTTTTATTTTACTTTTAAGCTAAATGTATAATAGAAATGAATGTCAAAATGTTTTGGCTTTTGTGGATGATCGTATGAAGTGAAGTGTAAACATCATAGTGTCCTACAGGTTGGTGGAGGATTATAAATTCTGGTGGGCTAGTAGATTCTAACTGTTACTGGTCCGGATGGCTGGTGAAATATTTTCCATTTCTGCACCCCTGTACATGTATGTAGAATAAGATTCTGTACACAGATATATTCTGAGATGTATGGTTTTCACGTAAGAAATAGGAATGTATGTTGCTATGTATACATATTCTTTACAGGACTGTAATACTGCAAATTTATTCAACCAAAATTTGTCACTTATATTAGAAATCAGATAGCACTATATGTATTCTACATTGCTATTTCATACCTACTAAAGAAATACAAACTAAATCTCCTTCACAGTTTGAATGTGGTTTAATAAACGTAGCAGTTCTTTTTTAAAATGTATCCACCGAAGTTACAGTATGTTTAGTTTGGTTATGGTTTTCTTTTAGTCAGTTTTCCAAATTTTTTAGCATTCTTCAGGAAGATGTTTGAAAGTAGGATAATTTTAAATATACAGAATACTGTTAGCAGTAATTAGTTTTGGTATCCAGATTTTCTTTTAAAACACTAAAATTGCTGCCTACATGGTGAGCCCTTGTTATTTTTATATTACACATTTTATTTTGAATAATTTTGTTTCAGGCTGGTTATTACAATGCATATCAGCCTGTGGGTATTCTGTCTGATGTCAAATACCAGACGATTGTTTATACAACAAATGGTCCTTGTCGGTTCGAGGTATGTACATTAACAATCATGATAGATACCAAATTAGTTTAGATGTGTTTCTCTTTGTGTTAAATCTTTTTGTACCATGTAGGCTACAACAAAATATATTTTCTAATAAAAATAATGTAACGTATGGAAGTTAGTGAAAAATTAAGAGAGAGTTGTATTTCTCTCTGTACAGTTTATAATTTATTTTGTTCAAGTATAGCAGGCCCATAATGAACATATCATATCCAGATGTATGTGACACTAGTTTAGACAGAACTTCTGAATACAGTTTTTTGTTTGTTTGTTTGTTGTTTTAATTTGAGAGCAAGCAGTCATTCAGATTAAAAATTATTCTAACAGAGTGCACTGTATGTTACATAGTCCAATCATTTGAAATTTCTTTTCAGGTAAAATTTCGTGAATGTTTGCAGAGAAACCATGATTGCCTCATTCCATATGATGGATCAAGTCACTGCCTGCACTTCCTCAGTAGGAACACAGCTGCTGGGGATGAAATTGGTTGGGATTTTGTGGATAGTGTGTTAAACACTAACACAACTTTTTCAGCCTATTGTACACTGATGACTAATCAATATCAGCACCTGTATTCTTTATCTGCTAAATTTATGTCTCCACAAACGTTTATTGCTTGGTGGTTCTCATGGGCTTCTAATTTCAAAGTAGATTTAAGGGTGGTCTGTGATATCTGCAAATATGAACCTAAATACCTTGCTTATGATGGAACAAAAATAGGAATTAATTTCCGACATGCTTCAGTTACCCCTATTGAGATTCCTTCCACAGATGTTCAGGTTGATCCCTGTCATAGGAGAAATGAGAGAGCTTTTATTCATTATAAGCAAGGAGATTTAGACATTGCTGCAAAAATTAAATGCAGGGAACATTTGCTTTATTTGTCCAAATATCGCAGGGGTTTACTAAAGGATGATCAGAAGCTGCCATGGAAATACCAAACGGATAGAACAAACCTATTTGTTGAGATTGTGGATAGGGATTGCAGGGAGATTGTAAAGCGATTTTCTCTAGGAGAATATTCAAACTTGCTTCAGTTCAAATTGGCCATTGTCTTTGCAGTCTTATCCAGCAATTCCTCTTTCACCAGCCTCATTCCTTATCATTATCTCACTCTGACAGCATTTATTATAACATCTCTGAGAAATGCTGTCGATTCAGATTGTGATTTTGTTAATGATCTTGGACAATTTTCTCCAGAACTTCGAGATATTGTATATTTTGCTTTAGGTAATAGAGAATCACTTCTCAAAGTTCTGGATTTTATTGAATATTTGGTTTTAAGAGTAAAAGACATTCATGGAAAAAATAAGGCACCAGGTTTTGCTGTTCCTCAACCTGGAACTTACAATCCAGAAAAATATGGCAGGGCATATTATTTTAATCCAACAGGTGAGCAACTCTGGCACCTTCCCAAATACAGTATGAATGAACACGCTTCCTCAAAAAACTATGATGATCAGCCTGCTAGAGAGGAACAAAAGTGTAACAAAATGTTTCCTCAGGTCTCGAGGAAGGGCACAACATACTTATTTTTATGGTTTGATCCCAAGCATTATAGACATTGCTATGGATATCACATGATTCCAGGATCTGAAGGCAGGAAAGATCCTTTTACATCTGCATATTTGTATTTGGAGAAGGCACCTGAGGAACTTTTCTATGACTTCAGTTGCCAGCTTGAGGAATATTGTTTGAACAGAGAACCTGGTTATTGGCAAAACACCAGATTTTGGCATGATGTGTTTCATGGGTTTAGCCACAAGTGTCCAGTTACATACAAGTCAAGACGCATTTTGTCACTTAGAAAAATGAACACAGAAATATGTGAACAATTCAATTCCTTTATCCAACGAAACAAATATTCTGCTAGAGCCATGTCAATGGGCAAATTTAACCACTATTTGCAGTTCATGATACACCAATGGTGCATTTAAAAAAAAAGCAAGTTTCGAAAAGAGATGCAATGTTGCTGCAACCTATTTATCATAGTGTTTAAGATTTCTCATGCACTGTCAGTTTTGTTCTGTAAATAACTTCTACAATGTACCGAGTCAAATTGCATTTTGTCACTTGGGAAAAATGGACAGAAATATATATTTGCAATTCATTTTGTGTATCCATTGAATGAAATATTCTGCCAAAACCTTGTTGATATGTAAATTTAACTACTTTTTGTGGCTCGTAAGGTTTATTAACAAAAAAGCAAGTTTCTAAAGCAGGTGCAGTGTTGTTTTAGCATACTTACCACTGCAAAATATTTTTTATATACTCTTCTGTTTTGTTCTGTAAATAACTTTTCTACAGTGTACTCATAAAAAAGGACATTGGTTTGTTATCTCACTGAACAATCAGATTTTGTCTTAAACAGTCTTCATTTCTTCAACATATTGAATTTAAGCTGTTGTTGATAAGTAAATAAATTACACTTTTACAATTTGAATTTGTAATATTTTTTTCCTTTTAATATTTAAAATCCCTGTAATTCTTTCTCCTAAAAGTGCAGTTGTGTCTGTATTTTGCATTACTAATCAGTGTTACAGTGTTGTTACTGGTGACTGTACTCTACACTACATATGTCATGACTTTTGTATTCAGACTGATATGTTGTTTGTATTGGTAATGTTCTCTAGATTAATGTATGCTACATTACATATGACATGACTATGTACCCAGGTTGATGCCACTTTCTGTATGGTGATACCACTTTCTGTATAATTAATGTTGTCTAGATTACTCAGTGTTACACTACATATGACATGATTTTCTAAACAGACTGATATATTGTCTGGATTTTTAATGTTCTCTAGAGTAATATATGCTTCACTACATGACATCATTTTATAACCAGAATGATACAGTGGTCTGAATTTTTTATGTTCTCTAGATTAATGTATTCTACACTAGATATGACATAATATTTTATATGCAGACTGATAAAGTCTAGATTTGTGTGTTCTCTAGATCAGTGTATGCTACACTAAATACGACTTGATTTTGTGACTAGACTGATATCACTTTCTATATATTTAACATTTTCTATATTATAGTACGCTATACTACATGATATGTGTTTGTATCCAGACTGATACTGCTGTTTGTATATTTAGTGTTCTCTCATTTAATATATGCTTCACTACGCAAGACATGAGTTTGTGTCCAGATTGATACTGCTGTTTAGATTTTTAATTTTTTCTAGACTTATGTGTGCTACACTACATATGACATGATTTTTTATCCAGACTGATATATTTTCTGTATTTTCAATGTTCTGTAAATCAATGTCTGCATATTACATGATTTTGTAATGAGACTGACACCACAGTGTCTCGACTGTCAGTGTTATCTAGATAATGTTACCAAGATTACTCTATGCTTCACTAATAATGCCACAATAATACCTGTTATAACTGCTATTACTATTAATAACATATTATTAGTACTACTATATTTATTCTGTCTACTAATGGTAACACAAATATTTTACTATTATGTTAACACTAGTAATACAAACATCAATGATACTAACACTACTAATATTTTACTAACACTACTAATATTTTACTAACACTACTAATACTAACACTAGTAATATTTTACTAACACTACTAATACTAACACTAATAATATTTTATTAACTACTAATACTAATAATATTTTACTAACACTACTAATATTAACTATTAATATTTTACTAATACTAACTATTAATATTTTACTAACACTACTAATACTAACACTAATAATATTTTATTAACTACTAATACTAACACTACTAATATTTTACTAATACTACTAATATTAACTATTAATATTTTACTAACACTACTAATACTAACTATTAATATTTTACTAACACTACTAATATTAACTATTAATATTTTACTAACACTACTAATACTAACACTAATAATATTTTACTAACTACTAATACTAACACTATTAATATTTTACCAACACTACTAATACTAACTATTAATATTTTACTAACACTAATAATATTTTATTAACTACTAATACTAACACTACTAATACTAACACTAGTAATATTTTACTAACACTACTAATACTATATTAATATTTTACTAACACTACTAATACTAACTATTAATATTTTACTAACACTACTAATATAAACATCAATGAAACTAACACTACTAATATTTTACTAATACTAATACTAACACTTAATATTTTACTAACACTAATACTAACACTTAATATTTTACTAATACTATTAATATAGACACTAATACTAAAACTATTAATGCTGCTATTACTAACACTACTAATACAAGTAATAATATTAATTCTGCTAAGACTAACATTAACACCACTAAAAAAGTCTAAGTTCTTGCACTATTATCACTACTAATAACATAATTTGACTGCTAACATAATCCTAATTATTATTATTATTAATAAAACATTAATACTGGACTAACACTGTTATTAATAATGTTATCGTTGCCTCTTGTACTACTGCTAATACCATGCTTATATCTCAAAACAATCATTGTACCTTATTTTCAGTGTAAATGATAATGTTTACTGTGTTTGTCGTTGTATATAGACATTTGTTAATAAAATATTTCTTATACAATTTCACGTGTTCTTGTTTGTGTAACCACAAAGCACTGGGTATACTTAAAGATTACTTTGTTGTGAGTATTGGTAAGTCTGTTTTTGTACAATCCATTAACTATAGAATTTATTCAAACCAGAAAATAAAGGGTTATTGCCTTTGAAAAGAGAGTGTTTGACTGATTATGTCATTAAACCTATTTCATGAAAACTTGTTGGTGACTTTCTGGTGAAAATCACTAAAAAGCGGACCCAAAGATATATTTTAGGTGGAGCAGGGAGACCAACCAACTGGGATTGTTTTTCCAGATTTGTTTTTTCCTTATTAGGTGCACAAATTTACTGTTCGAAAATATAATTTAATTATAAAATGCCTATAATTAAAAAAGGTTTTAGACATGCCACAAATAACTGAAACTGTCCCTTCTTACTTTTATTATGGTGAAAAAGTCCCAACATATTTTTTATCTAAATGGTCATAAATATACGCGTTATCTTTTAGATATGTCAAGATGTGCTTGTGAGCATTGCATTTAAAAATGCAGAATATTTATTACGTCACTGTCCTCTGTTTAAGGTACATCATAAACGCCATTAACATGTTAACTGAGGAGTGTGATTTCCACCCCCCTCGTAAGCATTTTGAGGAGTGCGATTTTTAGCACTCCTGGGTTTTTCAAAAACGAAGGTCTGGTGCAGACTTATTTGACAAACCAACATGTCTTGACTGTTCATTTATTTAGTTCTGTGGGAGTCGGGCCAGTTTTCTTTTTTTTTTGGGGGGGGGGGGGGGGAGACGCAGAGGAGCATGCCCCCTTTAATTTTCAGCCTGCAAGAACACTGTATTATAATATGCATTTTCACCTACATTACATTTTCTTGGCAATGTCCTTCGAAGTTTTGGTTCCCAAGTGTCTAGACCTGAGGCTTAAATTTAATACCATTCACAGTTAATTTTGTTTGCTGAAAAAATTAGCAAATTAGAAAAACAGTTATCTGACCAGCTAAAGATTAGAGAGCTTTTTCAACGCGAAAATGTTAATCTAAAGGAAAAAGTAGTAACTTTACAACAAAAGCTGGACAAATTAAATTCAGACAATAAAAGTCTAGTCAAGCAAATTCAAAATGAGTTTAGGAAGGTCAATGAGAATAACATAAATATTCAATCTGACACTGATAACTTGAAAAGTGAATTAAAAATACAAATTCAAACTTTAGCTGCTGTTAAAGAAACTGTCGACCCTTTACCAGAACTATTTGGTGCAACCAAACGACTATGAGAATCGCATATAGCCCTTGTGAAAGACTTTAACTATGTAAAATCTAAAGTCGACAATGGATGCTTAAATATAACTCGTGTTGAAGATCACAAAAGTATGGGCATTATGGCACTGAAGTCAAAAGTACAGCTAACAAACTCTAAAGTAAATGACATGGAAAGCAGCGTGGATGAACTGAAGGCGTTAGTAACATCGGTGACAACATCGACAACTGATCTAAGGAAACGCCTTGGTAATCTAGAAAAAGAACAGAGACATCAACTAAAATTAAAAAGCTATGCCGAAGCGACTGCCAACACAAGTCGTCCATCCCACACACTGCATAAAGAGACGTCAACTACACAGACTGCATCAAAAGAAACCACTGATTCGACGGAGACATATACAACGGGTTCTAACACTGGCATAACGGTAGATGAGGGCCATGCAGTACGTGAATCGACACCATCTACAATGACTGAGTCACCTTACACAATAGCTGCACTCCCTGATATACACGCCCAAACACCGTCTTCGCTGGAGAGTCACAATTCTGAAACTGACCAAAACCAATCTTCGAAATTACCCCCCCCCCCCCCCCCCCCCCCCCCCCCCCCCGTTAGTACAAGCAAATGTACCACTAGTCGAGATTGCCCTGCTCGTGAACAGTTGTCAGTGATCGAAAGAACGGATAATCATCACACCAGTCATGACGATCAGTCTCCCATTGTAAACTCCAAGCGAAGTAATACTTCTTCTGTGTGTTTAAACACGATTAGCGTCTGGGCACCCGGCGACCAGTGTAGGGCAACGTTTGCCAAACAATCAGTTTTTTGTGGTGTAACGAGAAAGCCTAGAGTAGCCCGATTTTATATTGGTGGAATCAGCAAATATTCCACGGAAACAGGCTTAAGAGATTTTCTTATAGAAAAAGGTGTGAAACCAACCTTTCTCAGATTTTTTAATAAAGAAACAATGAAGTCCGCTTCTGCTCAGATAAATATATACTCTTCAAAAGAAGAAACGCAAAACCACATTGTCGTAACATTTGGAGAATTGATTTAATTATTGAATGGTGAATCCGATAATTACCAAATGTTGCAGGATTGTTCACAGTTCACTCTAGTCCATTGTGAGTAAGTGATAGGACACACCACCAAGGTCAAGGTCATCTGGAGTCAATACCGGGTGTGGCCTCCGCGTGTGTTGACAACTGCCTGGCACCGCCTGCCCATTGAAGCAACTAGAGTACGGATGACGTCCCGGGGGATGGTGGCCCACTCGGCCTGCAAGGCTGCTGCCAGCTCGGGCAGGGTCTGGGGCTGTGGTTGTCGCTGTCGGAGGCGTCGGTCCAACTCGTCCCATAGATGCTCAATTGGGTTCAAATCCGGTGATGTCGATGGCCAAGGAAGGACATTAATGTTGTTGTTCTGTAGGAAAGCCGTTGTGAGACGTGCTGTGTGAGGCCTGGCGTTGTAAAGTTGGAACACTGCGTTGGCGTTGGCCATAACTGGAACGATGTGTGGCCGGAGTATCTGGTCAATGTAGCCCTGTGCATTCAGGTTGCCCTGCACGTGGACCAGGTCAGTTCTGCCAGTGTGTGAGATGGCTGCCCACACCATGACACTACCCCCGCCGAATCTGTCCACTTCCTGCACGCAGTTTTGCCGCATAAACGTTCACCACGACGCCTATACAGACATCTTCCATCATGACGTCGGAGCAGAAATCGGGACTCGTCACTGAACCACACCTGTCTCCATCGCAGTTGAGGCCATTGTCGATGAATCTGGCACCACTGCAGTCGGAGTCGACGGTGTTGTGGTGTTAAGATGACACCTCGAACTGGACGTCTGGCACGAATTCCTACCTCACGTAGGCGGTTCCGTACGGTCTGGTCGGATATCCTGCGCAAATGTGGTATTGCTGCGGCTGTGGAGGTGGCAGTAGTCAATCGTTCCCGAAGGTGGCGTACCCGGATGTAGCGGTCCTGCCCGGGGGGTAGTGACCCGTGGTCGACCGGATCTAGGGAGGTCACGTGTTGATCCATGTTGCTGGAACGGTCCCACAGTCTGGAGATGGTGCTTGGGGACACATGGAATGCCCTGGCAACGGCCGTTTCGCCTGCGTCTAGTCGGCCGAGCATTGTTTCTCTGCGGTTCACTGAGACGTGGCATGTCCTGGATTGTCAACTGTCGGCCAGATACAGAGGCCAGGCAAGCGAACACCCTGCACTTTTATACTGTCGGTGTTCATGTTGCACATGCAGACAACGCACGTGCAGTGGTGACATGGTTTGCACGTGGCTGCGTTTTTGCGAATATTCACATTTTGGAACTTTATTGTACAGTAGCTGCGTTTTATCGAATGTAACCGTGGGAATGTGTTTGGGACATGCAATGACCTTATATTCACAAAGCATGAACCGGTAGGAAAACATAAAATCGGAGTTATAACCCATTTGTACCCTTTTGCGTTTCTTTTTTTGAAGAGTATATGTTACGAACATCGTGAAAAAATCGAATGTGCCGACTTTTGGCCTAGTGGGGTATATGTAAAACCCTGGTTACCGAAAGACAAGTTTCTTAGCCAATTTAATAACAGAAACACTGACAATGGAATATCAGAATATTAATTTTATGTGCTGGAACTGTCGAGGTATCATGACAGCAACTCCTTATTTAATCAAATGTTTAAATAATCATAGAATAGATATATGTGGTATCACTGAGCACCACTTACGACAATACAACTGCAGTTTTTTAAATTCTATTGATAACAATTATACTGCATTCGTAAAATGTGCAACAGAACGTGACCCTTCAGTATTTCGTAATGTAAATAAAGGAGGCGTCGCCATTTTACTCCACAATCGTTTTGCGCACTGCTGTAACGCAATTGAAGTAGACTGTGATAGAATAGTTGGGAGTGGAAATTGTGCTCGGTGACTCCTCAAATATCTATATATTTTGTGTATATTTGCCTGCGTCTAACTTGTCTGATGATTTATTTAACGAATATTTAAACATTGTAGAAGAACTGTATATTGCCTATAGCGCAAAAGGTATTGTTTATATAATAGGTGACTTAAATGCTAAAATAGCTGGGCCGAGATATAACTTTATAACGAACAAAAGAAGTGATCTATGTCACGCATTTCTTATTAGAAATAGTCTTGTATCGGTCCACGTTCAGGAATTTTGTAAAGGTCCTCCCTACACTTTCGAAGCTTACGCAGGTGGCCCGATGTCTGCAATCGATCATATTATAGTACCCGAAGAGTTAATTCCTTATATAAGTAATGCTCTAGTTAAAGATGATCATGTGCTCTCATTATCAGACCATAAACCCATAATATGTACAGTAAAGATAAACAATATAACTAATAAAGTAGGCACAGTGCCCGAAAAACCATCATGGGAAAAGGCTAGGCGATCACATACATTGTCGGACTATACGTTTGCGGTGTCCCACATGCTATGGCCAATACACATACCCAATAACGATGTAAATAAAGCAGAAATTGAGCGCTTCCACTTAGATATAGTCCATACATTAAATCAGGCAGCCAACGAAACAATTCCTTATTCAAGGTTTAACAAGCATGTAAAACCATACTGGTCTAAAACAGTTAAGGAATGCCACAAAGATATGTCACATTTTAGGCGATTGTGGATAGTAGCCGGCAGTTCCCGCGGATTTCAATATAATGTGTACAGATTTTATAAAAGGGCAAAAGATTTATTCCGCACGAAATTAAACGAAGCTTATTTAAACTATGAACGCGACTTCTATAGCTCCTTGGATAAAGATTGTGAAACAGATCACAAAATGTTATGGACCAAACTTAGAAATAAGAAAAAAAGTAGCTATATTATGTCTTTAAAGGTCAACAATACAACTATAACACAACCACAATAAATTTGTAGTTCTATGGCAGAACATTTTAGTCGAGTATTTAGCGACACAGAAGATGAACATTTTGATGCCAATTTTAAATCAACTATTGAAAAGAAAGTTTCAGAATTTAAGCTAACTGCCGCTACAAGTAAAGATAGTGTTGATATTTCCCCCATTCTTGTTAACAAAATCTGCTCTAAGCTACCGAATAACAAGTCTTGTGGGCCAGACAAAATATTCTATGAACACTTAAAATATGGAGGTTCTTATCTTTATTTTTGTTTTTCTCGGTTATTTTCCTTGGTAATAAACAGTGCGCACATTCCAGAAGGTTGGAATTCAGGGGTTTTAGTCTGTTTATTTAAAGGTCAAAGTAAGTCGAAATCCAACAGAGACTCTTATCGAGGTATCGCACTTCTATCTGTAATCTTTAAAGTTTTTGAAAGAGTGTTGGAAACGTTAATGCCAGAACTGAACTCTTCAGAAAGTTTTCCTAATATTCATCAATGTGGTTTTCAGAAAGGCCTTTCTAGCATTGATACTTCGTTCATTCTACAAGAAACTATCAATCACTATAGAGAAAGAGGTGATGGAGTAATTGTTACATTTCTAGATAGTACTAAAGCCTTTGATACTGTCTGGCACTCTGGTCTCTTGTGGAAACTTTCTGAAACTGGTATATCCCCCAAAGTCTGGCTTACTTTAGAAGCAATCTATTCAAACTGTAAACTACAGGTCTTAGTAAACAATAGTTTTTCTTGACACTTTCCTTTGAAAAGAGGATTGTGTCAAGGAAGCATACTATCCCCCAAGTTGTATCTATTGTTTATTAATGAATTGCTGAATAATTTAACCCAATCCAACAAAGGTGCAATGATCCTGGATACTAGAGTTTCTTGCCCAACTCAAGCAGATGACATCTCTATTATTTCTCCTACTCCAAGTGACATGCAAAATATGATTTCAATATGTGAGCGATATAGCGTTAAATGGCGTTTTACATTCTCTGCTTCTAAAACACAAGTTGTTGACTTCTGTAAGGATCCGGATACGAAACTTATTCTGTATGGAAAGGAACTGCCATGTTCAACAACCATAAAACATGTTGGCATTAAATTACAAAGGTCTTTAAATAATTGGGACAGAACACTCGAGACTTGCAAAACTATAAAATCCACTGCCATGTCTCTAGTTCAGGCTGGTTGTCACTGCCGTGGAATTAATCCTGTAACTAGCGTCAAACTAGTTCATTCGCTGTGCCTATCAAACGCCTTGTACAGTAGTGAATTATGGAATAATTTAAATACAAATGAACTATTGGCGTTAGAAAGAGCATATAGATTTGTAATAAAGATTATCCAGGGTCTTCCTAGAAGAACACGAACCGATTTTTGTCTTGGACTTCTTGGCAGTATATCCCTTGAAGGACATATAGACAGAAACAAATTATACTATTTAGGACATCTTTTGCGATGCCCCGTGTGGACTCTGGCTTACAAAATAGCAGTCACTCGACTACTAAGTTTTAAAAATCAGTGTGTTCGTTCAAATATTGGCTTTGCAGCGGATATATACACAATTCTTCGTAAATATAATCTACTGCATCACTTCAACGAATTTTTTCTAACATCAGTATTCCCTAATAAGCATATTTGGAATATAATTGTAAGAAAACATGTTTTAGAATTTGAGGAAACTAACTGGCAGTTACGAATTTCTTTAAACCCCGATACAACACATTTTCTAAAAATTCATGCCAATCTCGAAGTGCATAGAGCTTGGTCAGTTGCACAGTCAAATCCATCACTAAAGGAGCAAGCAAATCACTTGATAAATATATGTGCTACATGGAGGCCAAACTCAGTACACGGTATTTGTACGTTATGTACTAGTAACTATTCTGATCTTTTTACACACGTCATGACTAGTTGTTCATACTTAACAACAACCAGAGATACATTCTGGACAACGCTTCTTGATATCTGTCCTATTGACCTCAGTGTAGAATTACATAACTGCCCCGATGATATTTTTATTACAAAACTCCTGTCCTGTAAACCTCCAATAAATATTGATGATGAATCATCTATGTTATATAGTGAAACTGTCATACACTTCATTTATAAAATAACGCAAATATATTATGTTAACAATATGAAGACCAATATACTGTAGACAGTCATGACTGTCTGTTCTTGTGCAAATGTGCAGATCTTTATAGTGCTGTGTGTGTGTGTGTGTGTGAGAGAGAGAGAGAGAGAGAAAAAGAGAGAGAGAGAGAGAGAGAGAGAGAGAGAGAGAGAGAGAGAGAGAGAGAGAGAGAGAGAATGGCAGGGTGGCGAGTGAATTTATATGAGTGTGATTCTGATCAACCAATAACCTTTTTTCATGTAATTCTCTCACCATGCGTTTATTCCCATGCCACTGTATATATTACCTATTATTTATTTTGTATCAAGTACTATGTATTATCCATTAATCATTGTGCATTGCCTTTTATGTATTATGTATGTATGATAATCTGTACTGTTCGAACTCTCTACAAGAGGAATAAAGAATATATATATATATAATATGCATTTTCACCTACATTACATTTTCTTGGCATGCTCCTTCGAAGTTTTGGTTCCCAAGTGTCTAGACCTGAGGCTTAAATTTAATACCATTCACAGTTAATTTTGTTTGCTAAAAACATTAATGAAAATTGCATCACAAATACATGTATTTGCTATTAAAAAATGGATTTGACTAGCAAAAGCTGAAGGACTACATATACGAAATGATGAATAACAAAACAACAAAAAATTGTGCTTGATCTGGGAATGGTGTTCTTTCAGAATCAATTTTTCAGTAACCACCATAGGAATAGAGTTCAATGCCTTTTTTGTTTTGTTTATTATTGGCGACAGTTTTTAAACTCTTGCCACCGGTTTTGGAATCTGGTATCCAAATCTAAATTTAAATCCACGATCTCCAGGATATGGAGAATCTCTAACCGAGTGTTCTAAAATGTTTATTATTAATTATTACAAACTTATGGCTTGGAACTGTACTATTGGAACTGCCACTATCAGGGCTCACCAGTTGCTAATTTTCATAGTAAGTGACTAAGACATTTAGTATTTGGCTAATATACATATATTTTTTTAACTGACCATCTTGTAGTATTTTAAATACAAATAGTCAGTGTATTTGAAAACTGGCTAGAACTAAATTATTCCCAAATGTGAGATCTGCACTAGCCTACTATTAGTATTGTCAACGTCCCTAACTGCGTTATGCTTCCAATTCCTTTCACTTTGTTTTCTTGTGCACGGTTCGCGCAATCAACATCCGATTTGTTGTCATCGGCATGTCGTTCATTTATGAGGGTTTTCTTGACAGTTCACGAACATTTTCATAAATAATAAAGTTCAGAAAAGTAAGTATCTAAATGAAAAACTTTACAAACCCCTAAAACCATTAATTTTACTAAGTTTTGTTTATTCCTTAAAATTACCGATATCGGGTCCACATGATTCGTAGAAATTGACTTAAAATGGAGAAAGATGAATTAACATTCGGTACGTCACATGTCCTCACACGTGCCATATCAACAAGGCCAAAGCATTTAATTTTTACGATTTTTAAGACCCCTGTTGTTAGAATTTGTTTTCAATTATTATATTCGATCTGTAAAAGGTATGCTACATTTTTGTGCCTCTATTGTAGTGAATAGTATTCATAATCCATTCATAACAATTGTAAATAATTTTGAGTGTATAAATTGTGTTAATTAAGAATCAAATCATTAAAAAAATAATTATTTTACAAACTATTCACTGGTATAAACGTAATGCCTATCAGCATGGACATCAGTGTTATTCATGTGTTGATAAAACGCGGACTGGACCAGAACGCTAGACAAATTGAATTTTTCCTTTAAAAAAAATATTAACCTAAGTATTCGTCAACTGTGCATAGTTAAGAAACATATATTTTTTCATTTAGTGGCTTTAAAAATGGAAAATGACTAACAGCACAGGCGCGTTACCATACTTTTTGCAAACGCATGCGCCTGAACGCAGTTAGAAACGTCGCACTCTTTCCTCTTTACCGGAGGGTGTTTCACTTTTGTTTACTAGAATGGATTTGTTTTACATCCAAATTGTTGATTTTTTACATTAATTGATTACAATCTATTTTGTTTCACGTATCGTAGCTGAAAACTGTAGAATAATATTTCCGTAAATATCGTATTCGTTTTTTTGTCGTTAGGTGAACGCAGTTTGGGTCGTCGATGGTACTACTAGTACGTAGTAGGCCTACTAAGAAAACAATTTTAGTGAGGATTTGGTTATTGTTAAAGTTGATTAATCAAAACTTTTAGAAATATAAAATCATAACCAAATATATTTATACAACTTCTAACATTTTCACACAAAACAAATAGGGCCTACTATGTCTCCATTTGAAGTTAAGTATGATCACCTCCAAAAGACCCAAGACATGATTTGCCGCCATTACATTAAATCGGTCACTTCCGACAAAAATTACTTTCATCCGACTATTCCCGAATCGAACAAACTTATAA
The DNA here is from genome assembly GCF_016097555.1 of Gigantopelta aegis. Classification (NCBI taxonomy): domain Eukaryota; kingdom Metazoa; phylum Mollusca; class Gastropoda; order Neomphalida; family Peltospiridae; genus Gigantopelta; species Gigantopelta aegis. The sequence continues at coordinate 63,595 of NW_024533148.1, forward strand.
ATATGCATATTTTTGTAAACTATATTTTGATTGGATCCAACCATTTGGTACGTGAACACCCTCGTAGTTATGTGCCTAAAAATATGGCAACATTTTACAGGCACGACGTAGCAGAGGAGCTAGGGGCCTTTAGCCACACACCAAATATTTTAAAACAAAAACGTAGTATTGACATTTTCGTTTGGCATAATGAATTTATCTTCAAGCATATCAATACAATACAATACAATAACTTTATTTCCATGTTCATATATGTATAATAAAAACATAGTCTGGTTGACCAGCAAAAATAAAGTACATAAAATTAAACGCTAACATCAAAAAAAAAAAAAAACTAAACTACAACTCTTGTTTAATAAAGTACATGTAGTGTAACAGGTTCTATTGTCTTTTGTCTGTTCTTCAATATTTGGTTAATTAAAATGAATAAATATTATTAAGTGGCAGGGGATCTAGTTAGAAGGCTAGTTCGTGCTGTGTCCAAATCTGAGCAGAGTTGTGCGACTGTAATGAGTTGTGTTTTAGGGCAGTTGATGATATAATAACATTTTTCGTATTTATTTAGTGTTTGGAATATTGGGAATTCTTGTGCGAGTGTAATAAAATATTTTCTTCTGTTCGTTTCTAGTTGTTTGCAGTCCACGAAGAAAATGTGCCTCATCTTCCACTGCCTCTTTGCAAAGCTTGCAGAGTCGGTCTTTTCTGAGAATATTGTGATACCTGCCTCTTTCGATTTCGAGGCGGTGTGCACATATTCTAATTTTAGTTACATGTCTTCTTAGGTTACAATTATTTAATGTTTCGAGGTATAGGGCAAGTTGATATGGTCGTACTATGTGCTTATAATATAACAGTTTTTCGGAGTCTTTTAATTTTTGTTTAAAGTATTGCCTGTAGTTGTGTTGTAGATTTTCGGTTACTAGTTTGTTGAGAGTTTTCTTGTTTTTTGATGTAGTGTCAATAGCTGTTATGTCGATGCAGTTTTTCTTAAGCATGTTTGTTGTGTAGTTGTGAAAGCTGTTTTTGTTATTGTAATCAAGTAGCTTGCTGTATTGAGCTGCATCAAGTAGAAGTGTGCGTTCTTGAGGTAGATTTTGTAGATGTGCCCAGTAGCTTATAATTTTCTGATTTATTTCATTTATTAGTGGGTATCTGCCTAGTTCACTTTTACATGCAATATTGGTTGTGTTTCTTCCTACCTGTAAGTTGAATTTGCAAAATTTTATATGTACTTTTTCGAATGGTTCCGATTCTAAAATGTCTAGTAGTTTATTAGGGTCATGTATTTTCATCTTATTATTTAGTTCAATGCCCCAGATTTCACAGTTATAGAGAAGGATCGGTTTGATTAGGGTGTCGAATAGTTTGTTATATATCTGGGAGGTGGAGGTGATCCAGAAAAGGATTTTTGGAGTCTGAATAGGGTTTTACGTCCTTTAGTAGCAAGATCTGTTTTGGTTGTACTCAAGTTTCCATTGGTGTTAATGGTACAGCCCAAATAGATATATGTGTGTGTCTGTTCGATTTGCTCCATGCCGTACTGAAATGCTACGTTTTGGTTTTCCTTTCTGTATAACCATGGAGTTTGTCTTTTTTAAGTTGACTGATAAGTGCCATTGTTGGCTATAAGTGTGGAGTTCGTCTAACGCTTTTTTGTAGACCTTGTTGAGTTTCTGATAAAAGTACTAGGTCATCTGCCCATAATAAATGCGACACTCTTTCATTTAGTAGGTGGGGCAAGTGGCAGTCGCTGGAGAATGTCATATCGGCTAAATATATGTTAAACATAGTGGGACTTAAATTATCTCCCTGTTTCACTCCTACTGTAGATGGGAACATGTCAGTTATTTGATTGTTAATTTTGATGGCTAGTTTGGTTTTGCTGTACATAGCTTTTAAGATCTGAAAGAATTTCCCGCCAATACCCAGTCTAAGTAATTTAAGGAGTAAGCCGGTTCTCCAAACAGTGTCAATGCTTTGTGGAAATCAATGAAACGGAGATAAAGCTTGCTTTTTTTCTGTTCAATGTATTTGTTAATCAGCGTTTTTATGATAAAAATGTTATCTGTAGTTCTTCTATTCTCTCTAAAGCCAGCTTGGTTGTCTGCTATTAGGTTTTCTGATTCAATGTGACGTGTTAATCGTTTATTTAATATGGAGGAGAATATTTTCCCTAGACAGCTTGTAATGGTAATTTCCCTATAGTTGTTTGGGTCTTGTTTAGATCCCTTTTTGTGTATTGGTGTGATATAACCAACTGTCCAAGAGGACGGTAGTATCCCATACTGGAATACTGTGTTGAATAATTTGCTATGGGTGATATGATGATTTCATTTCCATATTTTAACATTTCGTTTGTAACTTGGTCTAAGCCACATGCCTTATTGTTTTTCAGTGATTGTAGGGCTGTTTTAATCTCTTTGATCGTGATACTTTGGTCTAGTACATTGTTATTAGTTTGGGTGGATTCCGTTATCAAAAGTTCATCGAGCAATCTAGCATCAGATTCTATATTCACGGTTGTGTGTTGGGTAGGTTCAGCATTTATATCTCTAAAATGTTCGTGTATTTTCTTTGCCATATTTTCTGGCAGGTTGATACATTTGCTGGTTCTTTCTGTTAGGTTATTTATTATTTTCCAATAGGCCTGTGGGTTACTGTTGTGTAGGTTATGGAGTTTGTCATACAACATGTTTTTTTTTTCCGATTGTTTGTGTGCTTTCTTTGCTTTCTTTAGTTGTTTTTTTATATTGGATGTATTTTCCCCTAATTCTAGTGTTATTAGGTTCCTTAGATAGTGATTTAACAACTTCGGTAAATTTACTCTTGAGGTTTTGGATATCTATTGGCATTTTTTTAATTTTTAGCTTTTTTGTTTTGTTATTGCAGATGCGAGTTTTGGGACATGATCTAGATGCTGCTCCAATGAGTATGTTGTTGAACTTGTTTACTGCTGTTTCTATATTTGTGTAGGAGTTATTGATGGGGTCATTCATAAAAGTTTGTATTTTGTATTGTGCTTCATCTTCTAGGAGACTGTTTATATATGCCATCTTGTTTTTTTCAGACAGTTGATATTTTGTATGTATTGGATGAAGTGGAATAGTGTCACTACTGGTATGGGTTATGTTACATTTCAGTATGACAGATAAGGAGCAGTGGATAGAATTGGTCCTGAAAATATGGGGAGTCTGCTGGTGGTATATATAGACAACATATATACAGATCACGTGACCACCCAAAGTATGTTTTTGAAAGTCTGAGCCAAAGGCTGTATGCGCTGCTTGTTTGGACTGTGTGTACCTGTTTATGGTATTTTGTTTTGTAGTATGCCACCCGATCCCCTGCCACTTTGAGTTCTTGAGTCCTTTATGGCAAGCTTTGTTGTGTTCGAGTAACCTTCAATATTGCTTTCTGCATATTCCTTATCTCGTATATGGGTTTCTTGAACTGCAATAAAATCATGTTTTGTAAATAATTCTCTAATTTCAGGTATATCTAGGGTTTTTTTAACCCCATCTATATTCCATGACATAAATGATAGCATGCTGTTTTGGTTCATACTTAAAATAAGAAATATTGATTTAGTTGTCCCGGGAATCATACACTTACTCATACACGAAGATTACAGTAATAGTGTGTGAGAAATATATATGTATGTACATGTATATATATATATATATTTTTTTTTTTAAAAAGATAATTGTTCATTTAGATGTGTTAAGTTGAGTTTGGTTTATAGAAGACTAAGGTTTTGTTCTATTTTGTTCCTCCATGATGTAGATGTCTGTTAATACATAGTAATGGAACTATGAAATATAGGTTATACATTGTTAAGTAACTATACTTTGCTAGTATTCGCTAGTATACTAAGAGAAAATGTACTCCAATAAATATTTCCATAAACATGTCTATTACTAGTGTTAGCTAGTCCATAATAATGTACAGGGCCAGCTCTTTTATATCATTAAAAATAAATTCCACGGTAGCCAATGATCCTCTAAAATGTACGTAAACACGCTACCAAAATAGTCAAACCAGTTCAGTTCAATGTTTTAATACGAAGTCCTACACATTGCAAAATGATGTAATTGTGCTATTATAATTTACACTCCCCTGGATTTGCACTCTCCAGTCAGGGTTATACCTAGAATAAACACTCCAGTGCATATTATACATTATACTCTGTTTATGATTGAAGGCTATTAACCTATATCTAAATAATAAATTTCTAATTAATTATTATTGCCAAATATAATTATCATGTTTATTGATACTACTTATTAGTGAAACACCCACAATTATTTGAAAACACCCACAATTTTAGAAAATAAACAAAATGGGTCCCAACCCACCTAATGTAAGGATAAAGCTAGACTGGGGACTGGGAATTATATTAACGTGCCCCTATCCACAGAGGTTCAGGCACGCCCACTACGGATTTAGCCTCTGACTTCGCCAGTGACTAACTCCGGAACAGGGGGGGGGGGGGGGAGGTGAGTTTGAAGTGGGCAGAATTTGGAAAAAAGCCATTTAGTGAAGTCAACGCGAGCGCGGACCGAATAGCAGACACTTCGCAAACTTGAAGTAACACCGAGTGGGAGCCGTGCTCTGATTGGCTGAATTTCGATTCCTCGGTGAAGCCTGTAATTTACCTAAGTCTACAAAGAGTAACTGCATCCAAAAACATGTCTGGACTCTAAATTAAAACCAAAAGGTTTATGACTGCTCGGCCGAAAAGGTTTTAAGGTGATTTTGAGCAATTTAGACGGACTGCCGAAAATAAAGCTTTACCGACTGTTTACAAAAAAATAAACAAAGTTTTTGAGTGACGGCCTAAAAAATTAAAGTCAGTAAAGTCCATACTCACGAAGGTAAAGGAGGTTGGCAAAGGGGAGGACGTCACGGCGAGCCGATGAAGTTGGTTACGTCGAAATGCGGGATGGCTGGCCGGTATGTGGATCCTGCTATCGACTTGGCTAGTGATCGATACTCTTTCCCGGCTATGATTTTGATGGCTCGATGGAGGGTCGGGTTATCCATTTCTGGAAGTAGCAGTGCTTGGTTGTAGATCCCTTTCCGGCGTACGGTGAAACAGAGTCCACGGCCATCCCGCATTGTGACGCTGTGTACACAGAAGTCTCCCTCTGAGGGGCTTGCTGGTAACGGTCTAAAAGCACTGTGCTTAGGTTGCGTGAATAGATTCCGGACGTCCTCGATGTTGGTCTTATTAACTGGGAGTAGCGCGTTTGTAGTTTGCCGGCCTTGAGTGACCACTGCTCCTCAGTTTCCGTAGCAGGCTTCGGCGGTTGTGTTGGCGGATCTGGCTTGGCTGGTTGCCTTACGCTTGGCAACGACCACAGATCGGGCCTGGGACTCGACTGCGGCACTCTTCCGAGGCGGAGGTGGCATCGCAGGAGTCCCGGGGGCTGAAGTCTCTGGAGTTGATGGGGGCGATTCCATCACCGCTTGGTTGAGGTCCGCCCCTGGCGAGTCGACACCTGGGTCCGGCTGAGCTGGATCCGCTGGTCTCATTAATGTTGATCGGTGCTGGGGGTGCACAACGGAAGAGGCCGCTGCCGGCAGTTGAGCTGTCGGTTTTGTCCTCCCCCGGTCCGCCCCTGGCGCGTCCGTCTTCCTCCTTCTTCTCCTCCTGGTTGATTTCTTTACCGGGTCGCCGTACACCAAGGTCACGGTTGCCTGTGGCCCGGTGTACGTGACGCGGTATTCAAGAAGCACTCCATAACTGGCAATGAGTCCCCCCAGGTGGGGGGGGGGGTAACTCGAGAGAGCAGGCGCATACGTCTTGCTTCATCTTTGCAAAATAAACGCTGCCTTTTTATAACTTTTGATAATCAGCGAAAAATTCAGCGTGCTGGTAAAATCAGCTTGCTGAATTAGCGCACTGGGAGGGTAGTTATATTTACCGCTAAAATGTTTGACAGCTGTGACCCGGATGTACAATAAATATAATTTTTTAAGGTCACGGTTAACTCGGCCATTACCGCCATTTGCAAATGTGTGAACATATAAACATGATTTGTTAAAAACTCAGAAGTGACAAGAAACTTCGTGCCACGACATGACATCATTGGAATATGAATTTGGAATGTACACAAGTAATAATTACATCATTTAAAAGGATTGACATTCGCCCAAACGTAATAAAATGGACATAAAAGACTTCGTAAGTTGGCGGTTGGTAATGGTCTCATACCGGAGTTATGTGAGCGCCAGTTTACAATTAAAAAAAAAAACGTAACTCACAGCAGTATTACTTATAAATATACTGGGTTCTCACAATACTAATAAAAATATTGGTATTATTGCTATTCAAGAGTCCTTAATTCCTAATTTATCACCTAAAATTAAGAAAAATAAATTATTTACAGAATATAAAATATCAGGTTACACAGGACTCTTTTAGAACTAATAGTAGCAATAATTCTTCTGGAGGAGTAGCTACCTTTGTCAGAAATGGAATCCCACTCTCAAATAACTAATTAAGACCCATCCGGGGATTGAGATGTTGGGGGTGGCTATACACAAAAAAAATGATAATATTAACCCGTTTCCTGTCATTGACGTGTATACACATCAAGCATCATCACAATGACGTCACTTTGCATTGTTTTCATTTAAAAATCGTTTTCTAAATTAATTGTTGACATTTTTGTCAAAAACAAAGTAAGAAAATGTCAATAAATAGTCTTAGAATGACATATCCAAATATTTGCTAAATTGCTGTTGTACATCTTATGTTTTTTGTTTTTTTTAAATGACCCGTGCTATTGTTTGTTATTGTTTCTTGTTTTTTTGGTAGCGGTTTCTTTTATCTCAACAAAATTGTCATAATATACTATTATATATGAACTACATTCTGACAGTTGCATTAAAATAGAACAAGTATCACTTTTAATCCCTAAAAAAGGGAACAAACACAATCAAACAATTGTAATCTGACGGCATAAACAGTCATCGAAAAGCGCCATTTCCCTATTTCTATTTATAAACAACAGGTCGTGTGACAGCACATTTCCAGCCATACAATTTGATAGCAGTAGTACACATTGCTTGCATGTGCTGCTAACTGTTTTCATTAATAATTACAACGTGGTTACTTATACTATAGCAGACGATATTCTAACTAGCTATGTTTGCTTGAACAGATACGTCGACTATATGATCGAATACGCACATGTGCTCGGTGCCTATTATTAAACAGCACGGGGTCTTTTGTATGTACTCTCCCACAGATAGGTCAGCACCATGTTTCCCTCAAAATCAAAATACCTTGCCTTTTATAAATTTATAATTACAAACTTTCCGAATTTATACGATTTACTGTATTCTGATTGGCACACATCACTAAAAAACCAAGCGTTATCCTTCCATAAACCTCAAAAAAATACGTCATCACGGAAGACCAAGATCGATTGGAACTATTTTTAGCTGGATGGGCGAGAAGCCCAATGACCCAGTTCAGTGATCGTTTTAAAAATAGAACAAGGAAGTGACATGTTTTCTCGATTAAAAAAATAAGGGAAACTGGATGATGAGATATTTATGTTATAAATAAAATAAAATTACAATATATTTTTTATTTGTTTTTATTCTGTTAAAAAAAACCCCTAAAACATCCAATAGTATGTATACATGTAGTCCTACGCTTATTTACAGAACATGGCTGACGGTAAGAACGAAAGAAATTATTTTTGAGTGTTTTAAGGTACACTTCTTGTACTGTTTGTAATTATAAGAATTGTTTCTCATTTTTAAGGAATTTATCGATGTATAAAAGTCACAAATGTAGTATAAAATCGCGTAGCGTAGCGAAGTGATTTTATACCATTTGTGACTTTTATACATTGATAAATTCCTAAAAAATGAGAAACAATTCTTATATAAGTTGCCCATGTAAAAAGAAGCCTTTAAACACACCTATGTGGATAATACTACCTATTTCCTGTTTTTTAATTAAGTTATGAAATAGGCTAGATATAGAAAATAAAATGGCCATACGGTTTTTGTCTTTTTGAAAATTGTATAATGGAAAAAAAAGCCCTTATATTTAAAACTGCACATAAAATATGCCCCCAAAACATCACTTTGCCATGCCGTACTTCATTTCTAGGGAAAACACTGTGATGAATGGTATTGTTGGTTTGCATAATGCATTTCTATACATGCAGAGGTTATTTTGAATACCGGTAGTCAACACCTGTATTTAATATCCATAAATAAAATTATTTTCCAAAATAAAATGTTTTTCCTACCTACCTACTCTATATTTTTCCAGCATGTAATAGGAAACAAGTAATATTTTTTTTCCGGCCTAAATGTTGTTTTTTAGTTGATGGTATATTCGTTTAATTCGGGCACAAATTAACCTGCCCTTCTCCCGCCCCTACAAAACAAAACGGGATCCCGTACGCTTATGATTAGTGCATCAGGCCTGTACGGTACCAATTGGTGTGGATGCGTCGGGGGGGGTATACGTACACACCCTCACCGCGAGGTCCAATTTTTTTTCCATGCAACAGTTATCGTCCGTTTTTTAGAACATCGACACGGTCCTTTTTCGTGTTACGCAACACGCCCCAAAAATCGTGCGGTAACTATATGGACCTATATAAAATGTGACATTACAGTAGGATAATGGTTTGCAATAGATTCAGAGTAAGTAATCACGTTTTTTATTTTAAAAATACGGTGATAACAATTTTTTTTTAAATAACAATTAAAAAGAAAACAATTCCAAGTACTTTAGCAGGGCGGACACTGTTGTGTAGGCAACAACCCGAAACATTGTTTTTGTCTCAAAAATCGTTAAACAAATTATTTAATGCAAATAAAATGTATTCAGTATGTAATAATCACAAATCATAAAACGATCCTATATTGTTGATAAAAATATCAAAGAAAAATCGCAAAAGAAGTTGCACAAATATAAATTCATGATTCCGATAATAATGTTTTAAACATTTACTTGTGTGACATCTCAAGTGACCTATTGCGGTAGGGAGCACATTTTCTACGTCCGCTCGGACTACTGACACTGTGCATTACGCATGAACGTTTCACGTTTTTGACTTCTCAATTTTTTTTTAATCAGTTCCAACTACATTTTGTGCCACACATAAACACATTCTGACCTCCCTCTCCAAGGGACTAAGCGACAGGTCCCCCCCCCCCCCCCCCCCCAAAAAAAAAATAGGCCTAAGCGTACGGAGTCTCATTTTTGTTGGGGATGCAGGCAGATTTCTTTTAGAGTTGAATGAAAATCCCTGAATCTGGATAACAACAATTATTCATATTAGCTTTACTGCCAAACAGCAGGGTCTCAGCTAACGGATAGAGGCAATGGTGCGTGTGTGTTTTATTTTTTTATTTAACGACACCATTAGAGCACACTGATTTATTTAATCATTGGCTATTAGATGTCAAACATTTGGTAATTTTGACATACTAGTAGACTTAGAGAGAAAACCCCCAAAAAATTTCCATTAGTAGCAAGACATCTTTTATATACACCATCCCAAAGACAAGATAGTACATACCACAGCCTTTGATATACCAGTCATGGAGCACTGGCTGGAACGAGAAATAGCCCAGTGAGCCCACCGATGGGAATCAATCCCAAACCAACTGCGCTTTACCACTGGGCTGCATCCCGCCCCTGGCGTAGGAGGAATGCATTGGGGTGAGGGTGTTAAATAATAGAAAAATAGTTTATTGATACTGATGTTTCAAGTATGTAACCTCCCTGAAATGACTGCAAAATGGTGTCTTGCACCTTCCATGCTCATTGGTTCATTGTTTAAATCCTAGTTACAGCCCTGAACAGCTATATAGGGTTGCAAATGAATCACTACATATTTTTACATGGATTACAACTAATATTGTGTAATAATGATGGAAATACATGTTGAAAAGGTTTTAGGGCAGCTCATTTGCCCGAAATGCTATACCTGGATAGTATTCAAATAATATATAAAGGCAAATACATGACCAGTGTATATAACTTGTGAATGTCCCCTAGGTGGGGATGGAGTTCACAATAGTTATATAGAAATTGCATATCTGTGACCCATTTCCTTGTGAATTTGGTCGTTCTACCCCTCTCCTAAGGGTGGGGCACAAATAGGGGAAAATTAAGCCAGTTGTCGTGTCCATGAATACCATACAAATATCAATTTTGCGAATTTCGTTAATGTCGTGTCCCCTGCCCCCCCCCTCCCCTCAGGTAGGAGACATTCATTAAACCATCTATCATATAGACAAATGCATTTAAACTATTATGTTTTCAGAAATACTAGACCATTTCAACCATATTTATTCGGTAGTTGCACTCACCCATGGAAAACCCAAAACCATGAATTTGGTCATTTTAATCCCCCTAGGAAAATGGGTGCTCTGCACTCCATGTGTTTGGTAGTTGTGGTCAGCAATTTACTCAGGTGACCGTTTAGATCTATTTTGTATCATGCATAAGTGTTTAACACTGGAAACACATTATGTATACGGTACATATTAAATTTTAATTAGGGCTCACATGTTGATGTTTGTTTCTTTGGGTTTAATTTTTTTTTTAGATGAATGGACATTTTTCTCTTTTTTTTTTACAATTGTGACCATGTGAAGCACTATTGCAAGTATCTTGTGTCACAATAAATTACTGAAATGCATAAAATCCTTTTTACTATTTCTATTATTCTAATATCAGTGTCCAGGGTTTCTGCCAGAGGGTATGAAGGGTAAAATTATGTACCCTAAAATCTTGGGAATTAATAGATACGTTTTAATAATTTTTAGAACGATTATAGTAAGATAGCTGCTGCTTAAAGTTTGTACATGAAATGCAGTGTCCAATTTAAAAAGATTCCAAACCCCATAACCACCTAGTAGTGGCAGTTATGATCTGGAGTTTTCAAGTACCCTCAAATTATTGATTACTTCATGCACACAGCAAATAGTTTCCAGTTTTACATACCTTACCGTGGTAACCAATAGTTTGCATTGGTTACCATGGTAACAGTTTCGATCTGGGTACCATGGTAACATAGTTTTGAACTGGTTACCATGGTAACAGAATTAATAAGCTTCATATATCTTTTTTACAGGCATAGTACAATTATGTCACTATACATTGGGGTTTTTTCTCAGTCCTTGAAAATGATTAATTTTTTTAATTTGTTTTCTGTTTTGCATTGGTTACCTTGGTAACAGAATTCACAATTTTCGCCCTTCTCTTGTAAACAGCTGGGAGCTTATTATTACATCATTATACAGTGATTTGTATTTAAATAAATTCATTTAAAATATTTCATATGGGAAACAGTTCCTCTTTTTGCATTGGTTACCATGGTAACAGAATTAATAATGTTCATTTGAAAATGACAGGAAGTGAAAGGGCATATACCTTTTTAAAAATCTTGTGTCATTTGACAAAGATATATAAAGTTATAGAGATAGTATACATATTATTAGTGTCTAGGTAATATTGGACACAATGTCCACAAGTTACAAAAATGTGTTGATGGTAGTATGTACATTTGACCCTATTATTCAAAAACAAAATTGGCTGTCTACTTAATTCTTTTTCTAAATCGAGTAGTATGGTTAATAGATCACACCATAGACTTAAATTAAAAGCAAAATATTAGTTTTAAATTAAAGTTTTCATAATTATTAATAAAAAAATGGTATATTGAAAGTTGCAGGTGTTGCCATGGTAACATAAATAATATAACTGACTATAAAATGTTAGCGTTACGTAGGTGGATATTCTTAGTATATATGTGTGTAATTTGATGCTGAAATGTCAACTGATTTTAATAATATTACCAGAAATGTATAATAGTTAATGCTGGAAATTATGTTCATAATTTACAAAAATGCATTGATAGCCGAATGTGCATCTGACCCTATTTTTCAGAAAAACTGTGGTTGTCGACTTGATTTTTTGTTTACATCAACCAGTATGGTTAATAAATCATAGCATAGACTTAAATTAAAAGTAAAATATTAGTTTTTAATTAAAGTTTTCATAATTATTAATGAAAATATGGTATATTGAAATTTGCAGCTGTTGCCATGATAACATAAATAATATGACTGACTATAAAATGTTAGCGTTACGTATGTGGATATTCTTCGTATATATGTGTGTAATTTCATGCTGAAATGCCAACTGATTTTAATAATATTACTAAAAATGTATAATAGTTAATGTTGGACATTATCTTCATAATTTACAAAAAAGCGTTGATGACAGTATGTGCATTGCACCCTATTATTCTGAAAAAAATGGCAGTCTACTTAATTTTTTCTTTAATTCAATCACTATGCCGTTTCCGGTGAGTGTCATGTGCAAAACAGCGGGAAATATGAATTGGGGAATGCACTGTATACAGTGTACAGTATATCGACTGACGTGACGTCGGGCGAGATATCTCGCCTGCAGTACTCGGAAGGTTAATGATGGCAGCCATACTTATTTATCTGATACCCACCACACCTGGTCCTGTCTGGATGTGTGAGTGGGAGGTTCTTGATGATTTGGGTAGCGATCACCTCCCCATTAAAATCAAATATAATACCTCTGAAAATTGGAATAATAATAGTGTGAATAAAGCTAAATGGAACTTAGAAAAGGCTGATTGGGTAAAGTTTGGACATATGTGTGGTCTATTAGACCATGAGCGGATTAGAGATAAAGATATTGATACATTTAATAATCATTTAATTAATGCTATAATAGAAATTGCAGATAAAACAGTACCAGTGTATAGTAATAGGGGTAGCCGTTCATCCGCCCCGTGGTGGAATGACGAGTTATCTAAATTAAAAGCTAATAGAAATAAATGTAGATGTAATTTAAAGAAAAATAGATCGATAGAGAATATACAAAAATTTAAAGAAAGTAAATATAAGTTAAAGTCTACTATTAATAAAACTAGAAACGCCTCATGGCATCAGTTCTGTAGTTCATTAAATCGTGATTCAAATGTTAAAGAAGTATGGTCCAAGATTAAAAGGATTCAGGGGAGATCAACAAAAAATAATAGCATTCTTAAAAATAGTAAAATTTACCTTAATGATCAACTAAAGGCAAATGCCTTGGGAGCAGTTTTTAGACAAAATTCAGCAACTACTAATTATTCTCTTAATTTTCAAACTAGAAAAATTAAAATTGAAAAAGATAGCCCGATCCCCCATGAAGATCATAGCCCGGATTATGATAGACCATATAATGCACCATTTAAACTCCAGGAATTGTTGGAGGCTTTTGGTAACCGTAAGGGCTCAGCTCCAGGGCCAGGTAGGTTTAGTTATATATTTTTTAAGAATATGCCTACCAAGACCCTTGAACTATTTCTGGAATTATATAATTTGGTTTGGTCTGAGGGGGTCCTTCCCCAGAAGTGGAAACATGCAGAAGTTTTTGGTCTTCCAACTACAGACCAATATCTTTAACATCCAGCGTCTGCAAGACCATGGAAGGTATGGTTAACCAACGCCGTATCCACTTTTTGGAAACCAACAAATTATTGTCGGGTTTCCAAAGTGGTTTTAGAAGACACCACTCAACCACCGACCACCTGGTTAGGCTTCAAACCGAGATTAAAGATGCCTTTCGGAAGGGCCTTAAGGTGGCCGGTGTATTCGTGGACATTGAAAAGGCTTACGACATGGTCTGGAGACGCGGATTGTTGTTTAAAGCTTACCAGATGGGGATCAAAGGGGCAATGTTCACTTTTATAGTAAAAATTTAGGAAAATAGAACATTTCCCGTTAATGTTAATGGTTGTTTTTCCCCCATTTTGGATTTGGCACTATCACAGGGCTCTGTGATAGCGCCCACATTGTTTGGTATCTTTATTAACGACCTGGATACAGCGCTTATCACAACGAACAAAAGTGTTAAAACATCTCTAAGCATAGGACTGTTCGCTGATGTAAGTAGTTTGATTTTCATTTAGAATGCCACTCTAAAAGTCACAACTTTACTATGTTGATACGTGGGTAGCTGTTCTCTGGATGTTGACCAGTAAGTAGTTTGATTTTTATTTAGAATGCCACTCTAAAAGTCATTGGATAACTTTACTATGTTGATACGTGGGTAGCTGTTCTCTGGATGTTAACCAGTAAGTAGTTTCATTTTTATTTAGAATGCCACTCTAAAAGTCATTGGGCAACTTTACTATGTTGATACGTGGGTAGCTGTTCTCTGGATGTTGACCAGTAAGTAGTTTGATTTTTATTTAGAATGCCACTCTAGAAGTCACAACATTACTATGTTGATACATGGGTAGCTGTTCTCTGGATGTTGACCAGTAAGTAGTTTGATTTTCATTTAGAATGCCACTCTAAAAGTCATTGGATAACTTTACTATGTTGATACGTGGTTAGCTGTTCTCTGGATGTTGACCAGTAAGTAGTTTGATTTTTATTTAGAATGCCACTCTAAAAGTCATTGGGCAACTTTACTATGTTGATACGTGGGTAGCTGTTCTCTGGATGTTGACTAGTAAGTAGTTTGATTTTTATTTAGAATGCCACTCTAAAAGTCATTGGATAACTTTACTACCGGTATGTTGATACATGGGTAGCTGTTCTCTGGATGTTGACCAGTAAGTAGTTTCATTTTTATTTAGAATGCCACTCTAAAATTCATTGGATAACTTTACTATGTTGATAAGTTGGTAGCTGTTCTCTGGATGTTGACCAGTAAGTAGTTTCATTTTGATTTACAATGCCACTCTAAAAGTCATTGGGCAACTTTACTATGTTGATACGTGTACTAGTATGTACAACACTAACCTGGGTACTCTGCCATTTGAGACAGATATTTGGACGGTTATGATCGTTCTCTGCCATAAGAGATAATTGTATTGCTCAGAGTACTCAGACTAGTATGTACAACACTAACCTGAGTACTCTGCCATTTGAGACAGATATTTGGACGGTTATGATCGCTCTCTGCCATAAGAGATAATTGTATCGCTCAGAGTACTCAGACTAGTATGTACAACACTAGCCTGAGTACTCTGCCATTTGAGACAGATATTTGGACAGTTATGATCGCTCTCTGCCATAAGAGATAATTGTATCGCTCAGAGTACTCAGACTAGTATGTACAACACTAGCCTGAGTACTCTGCCATTTGAGACAGATATTTGGACAGTTATGATCGCTCTCTGCCATAAGAGATAATTGTATCGCTCAGAGTACTCAGACTAGTATGTACAACACTAGCCTGAGTACTCTGCCATTTGAGACAGATATTTGGAAGGTTATGATCGCTCTCTGCCATAAGAGATAATTGTATCGCTCAGAGTACTCAGACTAGTATGTACAACACTAGCCTGAATACTCTGCCATTTGAGACAGATATTTGGAAGGTTATGATCGCTCTCTGCCATAAGAGATAATTGTATCGCTCAGAGTACTCAGACTAGTATGTACAACACTAGCCTGAGTACTCTGCCATTTGAGACAGATATTTGGACGGTTATGATCGCTCTCTGCCATAAGAGATAATTGTATCACTCAGAGTACTCAGACTAGTATGTACAACACTAACCTGAGTACTCTGCCATTTGAGACAGATATTTGGACGGTTATGATCGCTCTCTGCCATAAGAGATAATTGTATCGCTCAGAGTACTCAGACTAGTATGTACAACACTAACCTGAGTACTCTGCCATTTGAGACAGATATTTGAACGGTTATGATCGCTCTCTGCCATAAGAGATAATTGTATCGCTCAGAGTACTCAGACTAGTATGTACAACACTAGCCTGAGTACTCTGCCATTTGAGACAGATATTTGGACGGTTATGATCGCTCTCTGCCATAAGAGATAATTGTATCGCTCAGAGTACTCAGACTAGTATGTACAACACTAGCCTGAGTACTCTGCCATTTGAGACAGATATTTGGACGGTTATGATCGCTCTCGGCCATAAGAGAAAATTGTATCGCTCAGAGTACTCAGACTAGTATGTACAACACTAACCTGAGTACTCTGCCATTTGAGACAGATATTTGGAAGGTTATGATCGCTCTCTGCCATAAGAGATAATTGTATCGCTCAGAGTACTCAGACTAGTATGTACAACACTAGCCTGAGTACTCTGCCATTTGAGACAGATATTTGGAAGGTTATGATCGCTCTCTGCCATAAGAGATAATTGTATCGCTCAGAGTACTCAGACTAGTATGTACAACACTAGCCTGAGTACTCTGCCATTTGAGACAGATATTTGAACGGTTATGATCGCTCTCTGCCATAAGAGATAATTGTATCGCTCAGAGTACTCAAGACTAGTATGTACAACACTAGCCTGAGTACTCTGCCATTTGAGACAGATATTTGAACGGTTATGATCGCTCTCTGCCATCAGAGATAATTGTATCACTCAGAGTACTCAGACTAGTATGTACAACACTAACCTGAGTACTCTGCCATTTGAGACAGATATTTGGACGGTTATGATCGCTCTCTGCCATAAGAGATAATTGTATCGCTCAGAGTACTCAGACTAGTATGTACAACACTAGCCTGAGTACTCTGCCATTTGAGACAGATATTTGGAAGGTTATGATCGCTCTCTGCCATAAGAGATAATTGTATCGCTCAGAGTACTCAGACTAGTATGTACAACACTAGCCTGAGTACTCTGCCATTTGAGACAGATATTTGGAAGGTTATGATCGCTCTCTGCCATAAGAGATAATTGTATCGCTCAGAGTACTCAGACTAGTATGTACAACACTAGCCTGAGTACTCTGCCATTTGAGACAGATATTTGGACGGTTATGATCGCTCTCTGCCATAAGAGATAATTGTATCGCTCAGAGTACTCAGACTAGTATGTACAACACTAACCTGAGTACTCTGCCATTTGAGACAGATATTTGGACGGTTATGATCGCTCTCTGCCATAAGAGATAATTGTATCGCTCAGAGTACTCAGACTAGTATGTACAACACTAACCTGAGTACTCTGCCATTTAAGACAGATATTTGAACGGTTATGATCGCTCTCTGCCATAAGAGATAATTGTATCGCTCAGAGTACTCAGACTAGTATGTACAACACTAGCCTGAGTACTCTGCCATTTGAGACAGATATTTGGACGGTTATGATCGCTCTCTGCCATAAGAGATAATTGTATCGCTCAGAGTACTCAGACTAGTATGTACAACACTAGCCTGAGTACTCTGCCATTTGAGACAGATATTTGGACGGTTATGAGCCATAAGAGAAAATTGTATCGCTCAGAGTACTCAGACTAGTATGTACAACACTAACCTGAGTACTCTGCCATTTGAGACAGATATTTGGAACGTTATGATCGCTCTCTGCCATAAGAGATAATTGTATCGCTCAGAGTACTCAGACTAGTATGTACAACACTAGCCTGAGTACTCTGCCATTTGAGACAGATATTTGGAAGGTTATGATCGCTCTCTGCCATAAGAGATAATTGTATCGCTCAGAGTACTCAGACTAGTATGTACAACACTAGCCTGAGTACTCTGCCATTTGAGACAGATATTTGAACGGTTATGATCGCTCTCTGCCATAAGAGATAATTGTATCGCTCAGAGTACTCAGACTAGTATGTACAACACTAGCCTGAGTACTCTGCCATTTGAGACAGATATTTGAACGGTTATGATCGCTCTCTGCCATCAGAGATAATTGTATCACTCAGAGTACTCAGACTAGTATGTACAACACTAACCTGAGTACTCTGCCATTTGAGACAGATATTTGGACGGTTATGATCGCTCTCTGCCATAAGAGATAATTGTATCGCTCAGAGTACTCAGACTAGTATGTACAACACTAGCCTGAGTACTCTGCCATTTGAGACAGATATTTGGATGGTTATGATCGCTCTCTGCCATCAGAGATAATTGTATCGCTCAGAGTACTCAGACTAGTATGTACAACACTAACCTGAGTACTCTGCCATTTGAGACAGATATTTGAACGGTTATGATCGCTCTCTGCCATCAGAGATAATTGTATCGCTCAGAGTACTAGACTAGTATGTACAACACTAGCCTGAGTACTCTGCCATTTGAGACAGATATTTGAACGGTTATGATCGCTCTCTGCCATCAGAGATAATTGTATCGCTCAGAGTACTCAGACTAGTATGTACAACACTAGCCTGAGTACTCTGCCATTTGAGACAGATATTTGAACGGTTATGATCGCTCTCTGCCATAAGAGATAATTGTATCGCTCAGAGTACTCAGACTAGTATGTACAACACTAGCCTGAGTACTCTGCCATTTGAGACAGATATTTGGACGGTTATGATCGCTCTCTGCCATAAGAGATAATTGTATCGCTCAGAGTACTCAGACTAGTATGTACAACACTAACCTGAGTACTCTGCCATTTGAGATAGATATTTGGACGGTTATGATCGCTCTCTGCCATAAGAGATAATTGTATCGCTCAGAGTACTCAGACTAGTATGTACAACACTAGCCTGAGTACTCTGCCATTTGAGACAGATATTTGAACGGTTATGATCGCTCTCTGCCATCAGAGATAATTGTATCGCTCAGAGTACTCAGACTAGTATGTACAACACTAGCCTGAGTACTCTGCCATTTGAGACAGATATTTGAACGGTTATGATCGCTCTCTGCCATCAGAGATAATTGTATCGCTCAGAGTACTCAGACTAGTATGTACAACACTAGCCTGAGTACTCTGCCATTTGAGACAGATATTTGAACGGTTATGATCGCTCTCTGCCATAAGAGATAACTGTATCGCTCAGAGTACTCAGACTAGTATGTACAACACTAGCCTGAGTACTCTGCCATTTGAGACAGATATTTGGACGGTTATGATCGCTCTCTGCCATAAGAGATAATTGTATCGCTCAGAGTACTCAGACTAGTATGTACAACACTAACCTGAGTACTCTGCCATTTGAGATAGATATTTGGACGGTTATGATCGCTCTCTGCCATAAGAGATAATTGTATCGCTCAGAGTACTCAGACTAGTATGTACAACACTAGCCTGAGTACTCTGCCATTTGAGACAGATATTTGAACGGTTATGATCGCTCTCTGCCATCAGAGATAATTGTATCGCTCAGAGTACTCAGACTAGTATGTACAACACTAGCCTGAGTACTCTGCCATTTGAGACAGATATTTGAACGGTTATGATCGCTCTCTGCCATAAGAGATAATTGTATCGCTCAGAGTACTCAGACTAGTATGTACAACACTAACCTGAGTACTCTGCCATTTGAGACAGATATTTGGATGGTTATGATCGCTCTCTGCCATAAGAGATAATTGTATCGCTCAGAGTACTCAGACTAGTATGTACAACACTAGCCTGAGTACTCTGCCATTTGAGACAGATATTTGGATGGTTATGATCGCTCTCTGCCATAAGAGATAATTGTATCGCTCAGAGTACTCAGACTAGTATGTACAACACTAACCTGAGTACTCTGCCATTTGAGACAGATATTTGAACGGTTATGATCGCTCTCTGCCATCAGAGATAATTGTATCGCTCAGAGTACTCAGACTAGTATGTACAACACTAGCCTGAATACTCTGCCATTTGAGACAGATATTTGGACGGTTATGATCGCTCTCTGCCATCAGAGATAATTGTATCGCTCAGAGTACTCAGACTAGTATGTACAACACTAACCTGAGTACTCTGCCATTTAAGACAGATATTTGGACGGTTATGATCGCTCTCTGCCATCAGAGATAATTGTATCGCTCAGAGTACTCAGACTAGTATGTACAACACTAGCCTGAATACTCTGCCATTTGAGACAGATATTTGGACGGTTATGATCGCTCTCTGCCATCAGAGATAATTGTATCGCTCAGAGTACTCAGACTAGTATGTACAACACTAACCTGAGTACTCTGCCATTTAAGACAGATATTTGGACGGTTATGATCGCTCTCTGCCATCAGAGGTAACTCGTGTAGCAAAAATATGGGATGGCTGCCTACCACTGGGTAAGCAAAGATTCCGACTGTAATACAACAATAACCCTATGTTTGACATGATTAAATACCATTACATTGATAATTTTCAATTTCACCAATAATACACACACTACAAGAAGAAACCTGACAGTACCTCCTTTGAATAATGTTCCGGTAAAATATGTAGACCTGAGCTGACAGGTTTCTTTCTGTAATTTGTGTATTAATGATTAATATGTAAAATATTTGTTATCAACTAAACAATTATCAGTGTTAATTGGTATTTATTGTCAAACATGGGGTTATGGTATTAGAGCAGAAATCTTTGCCTACCCTGTTGTGGGCAGAATTTCTCTGTTTTTGCTATATAGTTATCTCTGGCTGAGGGAGTGATCATAACCATCCAAATGTCCACTTCTACATGTAGCTCTTGAAGGGTTAGTACAACACATCTAGTGATTTCCCTAGAAATTAGGCAAGGCATGGTAGACCAAACACTTTTGGGACATTTTCGGGGCACTTGTTTTTCATTAAAAATACACAAAAATTAATTAAAATAAACATTAATGTAATTTATGTGCTTGCTTTAATAAATAAATGGCAAAAGATATGAAATGCATATTTTATTAATTAATAATACCTTTTTTGGTGTTTTATTAAGGCAATTTTAGAATTAATTACTGAAAAAGGCTTGTTTAATCTCAGGGCAGCATGGTGCTGATTAAGGCAAGATGGTGCTAGACTATTGAGGCATGGTGCTGCATCATGCTAAAACAAGCTAGGGAAAACACTAACATCCCATGGGTGGGGGGGGGGGGGGATTAAGTTTATTTTGTTTAACAACACCACTACAGCACATTTATTAATTAATCATCCACTATTGATTGTCCTGTTGTACATGTATGGCATTGGGTGGGATTAGAAAATCCTCCAATGGGTATTATGATGTTGATCAATCCCACATCCCATTGGACCAAAAGCAAGTTCTCTACTATTGATTCCTGAGAACTCTACATCCAGCTCTGGGTGAATAGAAACTATCACTAATTTACATGCATGTACCTGTATCTGATGGTAATGATACCCCATTCAAGTCTTTGAGCTTTACATGACATTGACTTGCATACATGTACCATTCAAAAGTATTTTTAAAATAAATTATTCAGTACAATTAAATATACATGTATGTAGGTCAATACAGTGAAAAATCGGTATTTCATTATTTGCACAAATTATTTTTTGTTTCAAACAAAATCTATTTAGGACATAACCATATGGAGTTTGTAGATTTGCGGGTGTTATTGTCTATTTGATCCCGCAAATGTCATTTTTGACTGAAGGCGTTAGTCCATTGTAAACTGAATAATTTTTCTACAGAACTAACTGTATATTTGGCATTTTTTGAAAAAATTACCTTGAATCGTCAACTTCGCGTGTTCCAATTGCTAATGACGTCACTTTCTAATGACGTCATTAGCTTTCCGGGTGTTATTGTCTATTTGATCCCGGAAAAAGAATGTAATTAACCAATCACAATACCGAACACACTCCAGTCAGTTTACAATTCTCAATCAAGTTTTATACCTTTTGCAATAAAACTGGTCTTAAATTTATATTATTTTGAGCTACATGTACCACGACAACAACATTCTAATCTGATGTTTTTATTTCAGGTCGAGAATACAACTTGCCATCGTTTTGGAAGAGAGTTGCAGCCGAGTTGATTGATTTCACACGACAACGCGTTCTACGTTAAACTT
>NW_024533149.1:0-53890 GCF_016097555.1 Gigantopelta aegis
TATGTAATATTATAATAATAAAGGTCTCCTATTACTACATTACATTTATTTCTCAATTGTGTTGTGTAACCAACGCTCACTAAAATTATAAATTTAAAATCTCATTATTCAATTTGTTTGACGGTAGAAAAGCTAAAGCAAGCAATACATGCAAGGTTGAATAATAATACTGGTGTGGTTTAGTACAAATGACAAATTTTCCCTAATGGGACAAAATAGTAATATTATATTTTGATATGCTACTGTTGCATATGTTAAGAGTATGGCTTGCCCAGCTAGTTTATTAAATGCTAAATATTGAGGTATAGTCAATGATTTCTTTTAGTACTAGCTATTTTTTATACTTGTGAGGTCTGAGTATTATAGGAAGTGAGTCAAGTGACACAGCTCCAATTTCATGTATTCCAAACAATGAGATATAGTACATGTTTCTACTATATAAATAAAACAAATTTGTTAAAAACAAACATTCCATAATCCATTGTCTAAATCAGTTGCATTCGATTAAAAGTAATAATTTGATGTTCTATTTAATATAGATATCATTATTAACATTATTACTATATTGTTAGTCTATATTTGAGCCTTTATTGTCTTTTTATTGTCTTTTATGTGTATCTGTCTATGCACTATCTGTACTATTTGGTACTAAGATGTAATATTTGGTCCTAATTGTAATTATTTCTTCATTTTTACAGATTTACTATCAAACACTGAAGAACAAACTAATACCATTTTCCTTGACATTGTTTTTATTTGTAATGGCTATGAAGATCATCTCACTAATGGTGGATGTACTAATGAAACTCGTCATACATGTCCATCACAACAAGGAGGACAACTACACTGTTATAATAGTAAGAATTATGAGCACGATTTGTGACTTA
This sequence comes from Gigantopelta aegis, assembly GCF_016097555.1. NCBI lineage: Eukaryota > Metazoa > Mollusca > Gastropoda > Neomphalida > Peltospiridae > Gigantopelta > Gigantopelta aegis. Next base: position 888 of record NW_024533149.1, read on the forward strand.
ATTGTTGATTTTATAATTAGGCAGTAACTTTATTGATGCTTTATAGCACATTCACTTTTTGTTGTGACTGCTAAGTATCGTCCAATAATCATTTTGGGGCACATGGTATCTATAATATCTACATTCTATGTAACATATATCATTTTGCAATATGTGCTTATATGTGACTTTTTAGAACATATGAAATTAAATTGCATCCTTTAACTGTCAATGCATGTATTAAGCAATGACACTAACCAAAAGTGCTAGAAAGTAAGTGTGATGTATAATATGAATAGCTTCTCAGTAGCTTACTCCTCTTGGCAGTTTTCAGCTTTCTATAACTGTTGTCTTCTTTTAAATACCTTAAACTAAGTCTTGTTTTTCCTGTGCAATAAAAGTATGCCAAAATTTTAAAATGAAATAATATACAGTGTCTACATTGCTAAAATGTAACATTATACCTCATTCATTCATGGCCATTACAATAAGTATATAACAATTCTCTTTAAAGGTTTTCTTCATTTCTATCTGTTAATTTTCCTGGGCCAAAAAAGATATTTGATATTAGCACTACATCTACAGTGCTCCTTTCAATCTTACTGTTGACATACCACTTGGTACTGATACAATAATGATTGGACATGTAAGTATACCACTATAGACACATTATTTTACTTCTAATATACACAGTATTTAAAGACTAAGGGACCCCCCAACATTTTGTTTTACTTTTAATGTACAAGCCAAGATAAGTTGCCATATGAAATTGTAGATACTATATATAATGTAGCACAACAGCATATTAATGCACAGAATGATAAGAATATCGACATAAAATAATATAAATGTGTTGTGCATTTTTTATACCCTCTTATTAAATCCCATATTTTCTTTACTGTCTGAAAGATGATAATGATGAAATGTTTTTATTTCTATTTCAGTTCTATGTTAATGGAATGGTTTCCTTTGGCCCTAATATTGTTGAGGATTTTTCATCTGTAAGTATTGGATGCTAACATTGAACTATGACATTGTTGCCATTCTTGGATACGTCAGGCGTACAAGAAAATGAAGTGTTGTATGGAGAACTACACTTGAGAGCTAACCCAAACTTACAGTCACCTCTGTTTACAGTAGTTGACAGATATGTTCAAAGAAATCGTGGTAATGATGGAGTTAACTTTACTGGTCAAGTACTTTTCTTTGTGGAATCGTTCAGATATGTTAATGATGATGATGAGGTTTGTAATAAATTTAGCAATATTTACATCAGTATAGTTATTCAATTGAATCAACCTATTGATAATTAGATTAATTATAGATGGTCATCATTAATAGTTATTAGAGTGTGATGCCAAATATGTGAAATAAATAAACAGGCTTTTACAGAAATGAGTACAGTGCCACTGGCACAAAAGGATTTAATAAAACTGTCTTTAAGTATATTCAGTGTATATTTTTAATGGTCCATGAATTAATTTTTTATTTTTTGCTTTTAGGAAATAGTATTTCAAGCTATTATTATCAGTGACTACACAAAGACATTCACAATCTTTATATATAAGTGTGATCCTATAATAATACCAATTAATGCTATCATTGGGTATAGTATTGCTAACTTTAGTTCTGAGATATTTCGATATTCTGAGACACCATTCGCTGAACAAATGGCCTGTATTAATACTCAAGTTAATGTGGAGTACTATAATTTGATGTATAGCCTGACTAAAAGAGTGCCAGGTATTTCCAATGTACACACACACACACACATATATATATATATATATAATGTATTTGTTGTTTTGAATCACAATTACATCTCTGGAGTAGACAGTAAAAAAAGAAGAGAAGCACTATGAAAAATAGTAAAGAGACAAACAGGACCATGTGCTAGTGCTAATCTAAATTATCAAGCTGTTGTAAACCTTTCCAAGACCCCACTAGTTCATGTCGTGTTACTGATAATAATGGTGATATATTGTTACTGTGACTCACTGTGTTTTGAAAGAAATGACTGTTGTAATGATGCTCCAGTTCAAATTCCTTGTGGTTCCATGTAAGTACTGACATATTTTTGTTTACAATCACATTAGTATTGTCATCAGTATACCATAGTTACATGAGCTATTTTTCTTTAATGTCTTAAGTATGTACAAGTGGTACAGTTAATCAAGCTGGTGACACTTATTATCCTCAAGGACCAGTTAGTATATGTCAAGATGGACTACCAAGGTAACATTTACTTCACAAAGCAACAGTATATATCTAACTAAGATTGATATCATAATACGTCATTTAATAATTTAGTCCATATCAAAACATTAACAATGCACTTTATACTTGTACTTACTTAACAGGTTTATACAACAAATCAGGTTTCTAATTTTTCATTAATAAGTAAATCTGTAGTGTGTCAGCAAATACTTGATCAGATTACAACAATTGATGGGTAAGTAATACAAAATCATTAATACTTATTAGTTATAGATTGTATGATGCTTATTACATACATACAGTATCAAGTGTCCCTGTATGGCCTTCTTTTAATTACAGATTACGTAATAGTAGAGTTCGTACACAGTCTTCCTTTTTAGTGGATCGAAGAGATATATTGTACTGAGAATTGAAAGGACAGTACAGAATTGTTCATACACAATGTTTAAAATCTCATGCCATTCTAAGTTCAATGGAAACACTTACTCTTGTTGATTGTAGAGGTCAGTTACATTGTAATGACATCATGTAAAATATCCATTGTTATTTACTTATTAAACAACATGTTATAATTTTACTTTTAAAACAACAAACCTTCAAGACTTTGTATATTACTGGATTAGGATAAACCTGTGTCTATCAGTCTTCATCATCCAAATAATGTGACATTCACACTTATGTGTGAAAAATATATTTCTTAAAATGGCTTTGTCTATAAACTATAGCATTAGAGAAGTGACTAGTTTCTGAGTCTGAGGAATAAAGAAAAGGGAAGATATTGACCTAAGTTGTTGTTGGTTTGGATATCAAAATCCTTATAATCTTGATAATTCCATCTAGCTAGAGGACTGAGCCTATTTATTAGGTCTGAGCCATTTTAAATACCATAAGCACTGATGCAGAAATCTATGGCATTCTTTATATTGCCATGTTACAAACAAGCATGTTTCTTTCTTGAGTGACTATGTTTGGCAATATATCTGCTATATTAAGCAATATAACTAGCTATTATGGGCTTAATAGTTGAAACAAAGTGAACCAGTTTGCAACATGCAGCAAAATTGGACCTGTCAACAAGGTAGCACCACAGGATGCCAGAAGTGGGACACTGGGCCTTAAGTCCTTGGCCCCACAAAAAGGACTCCAAACTGCATCTCATCAAATGACATAGAAGCTGTTAAGGCCAATGCATATGTAAAATGTCACATTTTGATTGTTCATGTTTTGATCTAAGTCTCACTTTTTACATTACGGTAATTATCTGAACCATATGTGTTCAAATGCTTGTAAATTAATAGACCATAGGCATGTTAACATAGCACCATGTGTTATCCATACACTAATAGGTGTTAATTAATAGAATATCCAAACATAGCTAAATATGTTTGTGTGTAAGAAGTCACATTTCATTGTCATGTTTTTGTTATTTCAACAACTACTTTACATAATATTTTAAAATAAGTGCAATATTAAATGATATATACATTGTATGTAAGAAGAAGTATGTACATAAAGAATTGTGTGTAATCAAACAAAAAAGTCTTCAGTCTTTGAAATAAAATAACTTAGAAATGAAATGTTATTCCATCTTTATAAAACAATGTTATGAACTTTACTAAATGTTAAAGCATCTTCCACCTTTTCCAGTAAGAAAATGAAAACTATGAAGGTATTATTTTTCCATATATTTGAAACCATTTCAAGTGGGCTTAAAAATTTTATTAGAGCTTCCAGGAGCATTTACCCATCATATAATAAAATACTAACTGCCCTTTAGTAGGAAACAAAAATCAATGTTATTATTTTATTCTAAATTTATCAATCATGCCAATGAGCTCAAATATGACCTTTCCAAAGTTAATGATGTCAAATATATCATCATATCTTGTTGATTGCAGAGATCAGTAACATTGCAATGACTTCACACATGCATGTCCAATGTTATATATTTAAAAAACAGCTAATATAAATATTTTTACTTTTCAAACCACTAAAATTGAAGAATTTGCAATATATGAATAAATTTGACATGAATATGTGTGATATCTATCATTTAAAGCTTAGATGCACATCTACAACTTTTCCATAGATTTTATAGCAGCCAATGCTTCAAGCTGTATTAATGGTGCAATAAGACTAAATCCACTTAATGAGTCACTACTAGCACCTACTCAAGGATTAGTTGAAATCTGTATTGCTGGAAGATGGAACAGAACATGTTCATCTAATATTAGTAATGATGATGCTAGAGCTCTTTGTACAATAATGAGACTACCATCAAATGGTAAGATAATTCTGAAATAAAGTTATTTACTATGTAGTTCAACTAAACATCTATTCACAATCATTTTTGTCTAACGTTGACTTTGTTTTTCTTCCATGATTTTTCTTTTCTTCATGTACAAGTTACTTCAATAATACTTCCTATGAATGTACTGAATATCTGCAATTACTTTGTTTATTGTTAAAAAGTTATATCTATAATACCTTTATGATCAAAGTATTATTGTAAAAGAATATTTTGTAATAAGAGCATTATAAAAATAAATCTATATAACTTTTCTATTTGAAGTTTAACAAATTACACTTTAGGAGCATGTCTATTTGATTTTAAAGCATATGGTTATGATAATTTGAAAATGATATGTGTTTATAACTACAAATATGTTTAGCATTGAGAATTTTATTCATTTCTAATTTATTTTATATCATTACAAATCATTATATTTAAAGCTTAATCATAAATTCTACTTTTTTGTAGTTGTAGGTACAGCTTTAGTAGCCATGATGATCAGTTCAGGTATTACAAACACTTCAATGTAATCCCAATATTGCCAGATCATTAAGAGATTGTAGAATACAACAAGGGACTTGTTCTGAACCTGTTGTTGCTGCAATTGCTTGTGGTAGCTCTGTTATTACTGGTGAGATGTAGTATACTTATATGACAAGCAGTATAGTACGTTTGTTGCTGTAAAATAACTACGAGACTATTCAACAAATTTAAGTACTAAGCTATAAAAGACTAAATGTGTTCATTAAAATTAATATTGTTTTAGTTACCATCACATGAAATAGTTTGAAATAATATATCATTTATTATTGATTATTATTATAGCAGTGCTCATTTCATTTATAGTATGTTCCTGTTCTTTCTGTCACTCAAAGTGCTACCCCTACAGCTATTCAAAGTCAAATTAATAACAATGAGTCACCTGCTCTGTATATAGGGATTGGTGTATCACTAGGAGCATTAGTAATCTTTGTAACATTGATGTTGTTACTCATACTGATAGTAATACGAAAAAAAAATGGCTACAAGAAAATTTCAGGGAAATGATTTCTGTAGTAAACAAATTGGTTCTTCATACAATCAATATCTTACTAATATAGCACAGTCTTCAACAGTTCTGTCAAGTAAGTCACTCACCAAATTAGATGCACACAGATGTACTAATGGTAAATTCTGACAGCAAAAATTAAATATTACTCATAAAAATTATAGATAAACATTCTTTGTAGTAGGAATTTTTTGGTCTAAAATACTTTTTCATACTAAATCATTATCATTATTACATAGGTAATATGTTAACTGTTATAAAAGAAGATTTCTTAGAATCATCAGGACTAATTATTCCTTACAGTCATCTCAAACTTTTAGACTGTGTGGGTCAAGGTATGTACTATAGACACATGACAATCAGTTTGTATCACATTGTCTTACAGGAGAATTTGTATTGTATATAAAGCTCATTTATTTAATAAACAGGGAATACCTACTGATGTAGCTGTCAAGACCCTTAAAGGTCAGTGAGGGAGTAGCAACAAAAAATAGTACAGCAAAAAATAAAAGTGCAGTCATTACATCATGATAAAAAAAATGTATAAAAAAGTCATTTGAAGTATACAATTGTAACAAAGTTTGTTTAATTTTTTATAGCAAATATATGCATACAATGACAATATCTTATTTCTACTTATAGGTGCTTATTCTCAGGATGATGTCAATGATTTATTAATTGAGAGTATTAAAATGAAACAACTGAATCACTTCAATGTAATGACACTTGAAGGAGTCTGTCTTGATGCTGTCCCTGCACCTTTTATAGTACTTCCATATATGGCAGGTATATACATAAGTGAATGTGGTATTGCTATATACATTTAGGTTAGAAAAAGTAATGGCTATATACAAGCTATACACTATAGTCTCAGTTACTCTATGTATAGATACAGAAATCATTAATCATAATAGTGGTTCAGTATGTGGGATGGTAACAGAAACAAATAGTCCACCATATTTAATCTATACATTATGATACTTTCAAATGACACCATAATAGAGTTATTAGGCTTATCTGAGCATGTAATTGCCATTATTGAGTATTTTTTCCAACTATTGAGATGTATAATTTTGTAATGAAATGTTTCTAAAGAGAAAAACTGGAAGGAATGTATAAGTAAACATTATATAGTACAATGTCAATATAAACACTATATACTCTTTCACTGCCAAATATAAAAGACTGAATAATTATGTAAAAGCTCATCATCTCATACTGACTTGCTACTAATGTAGGAAATTTAATATGAATATATATGATCATTCCTACCTTGTTTCTTTTTCTTCTTGGCATTGTCATCCCGACATTTTACTCTTTCATTTTTCAATATGTTTTTATTACTTGTATACATATACTTTACATGTATTGTATATTTTCTTATCACTAACACATTTAACTTTAAAATGCCCTCAAATGTTATATTTCATATATTTCACATTGCTTATAAATAAATTAAAAAACTTCAGGCAAGTTACTACTGTCTGTGTAGCTACAATCCAATAACTATAACATATAAATTCAAAAATATGAATGCATTTATAAATAGGGTTAAAACCAGTTACTTTAGATGCTCTATGCACATCATTCCAACAATAGATTTAAAATTCATTTAACTGGCAAAAATTTTAAGACCATGATATGTAATAGGTCAAAAGAAGAAAATCTTGTCTTACTTTTTTAGGGGGAGATTTATTAAGTTATTTGAAGAGAAACAGGGCTACTTTAGTAATACTATCTGATGAAGAAGATGTTAAATATTATAATAAAATGAACACATTTTGACTTTAATTCTTCCAACAATTTAGAAAGGAAATATTGAGATTCAACTACTGTCTATGTGTCTACAAATAGCTAAAGGTATGGAATATATAGCTGAACAGAACCTTCTACACAGAGATTTAGCAGCAAGAAATTGCATGTAAGTTTAATTCTTGCAATCAATGATCATCTTTATTTATAATGTTGCTAAAATACATCAACATATAAATGTACTAACGAACAGATCACCATTCAACAATACTTACTTAGTAATTGTTCTTGTCTTTTTAAATGTTCCTGATATAGGATTGATTATCAAGGTATTATTAAGGTTTCAGACTTCGGACTTTCTAAAAGTTTGTATGAAAAGATGTACTTCAGACAAGATAAAAGTGATGGAATCAAACTGCCTATCAAATGGATGGCAATTGAGAGTATTGATGATGGAATATTCTCAGAAAAGTCTGATGTGGTAAATTAGTTTAAGTTTTAAAACGTGTCACTTAACTAATTAATATTATTTCTGGTACACTATTTAGTGGTCTTATGGAGTCACATGTTGGGAAATATTTAGTGGTGGGAAAATGCCATATGGAGGGTTTACTCCAATGAGTTTGCTTAAAATATTACAGGAAGGTTATCGTATGGATAAACCAAACAATGCAGCATTCAGAAAAAACGTAAGTTAACAAAATTAGCATTAATTTATGACCATAATTGTAATCCTATTTGCTATACAGTACTTAATGATTTAATTTTCCATTTTCTCTCTAACTATAGGTATGAATCTGTAATATTACAATGTTGGAATAGTTCACCAGAAGAAAGACCTACTTTCTCAGAGTTGGTAGTTGTTATTGATAACATGTTAACATCAATGGCTAACTATATCGACTTTAATCAGTTCACGTTAGCAGTAGAAGAACAGAAAGGTTAAGTCATATTTATATATAATCTGTTTTTTTTTGTTATTGCCATATTTTATTTTTTCCACGTTATAGAAATAGTGAGTACACTGATGAGGAATCAACTGAGTTTTGAAAAGAAAAACCAATAATATAATTTTATTGATCATTAGGCTATAGTTTTTACATTGTTCATTAACTTTTTATACAATAAGTAAAAAACTGAAGCAACTGTTAGTAATAACACAAGCGTAGAATGCGGGAGTGGAAGTTATCAGTGGAACCAAATGAAGTAAGAACTATTAAGTCTTTTTGATTTATATTCATACTGTTGTAAAGTCTTTGTGGACTCAAGTACATTATGATATTCATGATTCTTTTCACAAATTTAATATTCTATCCAAAAAGGATATCAATGAACGGTACAGCAAATGCATATATAGAAAACAACAATTAGCATCAACTTTCATTTAAATTCGTGTATGTTTCATCAAAGAAAGATTACTTAATTACTGATGAGTTTTTCTAGTTTACTACTTGCAGTTTGAGTACGCCATTGACTTAAAACAATGCTCAGCTCACGTATACAGCAAGAGAACCAGTTGTATTGAATGCACAGAGATGATAGAATGATGTAGATTGTAAAGTAATGAACTTTTACATCATAATGAAATATTATGTTTACTAAAGTGTTTCACCAGATGAGAAGGACATAAATGATAATGGCTAACTATATCTGATTCAAATAGTCTTTATCAATAGCAGAAGATGTCATAAAGACATCAATGACAAAGATAACAAGCTTTGTTATAAGTAAATCAATATAATATAATATATTGTCATCATATAAGAATATTAATTAATATTTACTATTTGGAAATATATATACTAGAGAGAGAAATGTAATTCCTATTCCTCTCACTCATATTTTACACCGATTAGCTGCTCCTAACTTTAAATATATATAGAAGTTACTACAAATGATTATATTTCGATTGATTTAATATGCCATATGTCAACAGATATGCTAAATTATAATTGATGAACAATAAATGGGTGAAATTTTTGACAATGTGATGAAATATTGAATATAACAGTCAATTGAATGTTGTCACATTCTATGGTATGTAATGCTTGAGTTTGTCAATATGAAATTCACCAAATTCTTAGTTGCATATTGTCTAATATGCAACTAATATAAATATTTTTACTTTTCAACCACTAAAATTGAAAGAATTTGCAATATATGACCTTTCCAAAGTTAATGATGTCAAAATATATCATTATATCTTGTTGATTGCAATGTATGAAATTAGTTACAGTATGACATATACTTACTATCATACTCTTAGAGTGTCCTCTAGTAGATACCTGTGAAGCTGTAGGCTGTTCTATTAATGTATGAAATTAATTACATTATGACATATGCTTACTATCATTACTCTTAGAGAGTCCTCTAGTAGATACCTGTGAAACTGTAGGCTGTTCTATTAATGTATGAAATTAATTACAGTATGACATATGCTTACTACCATTACTCTTGGAGTGTCCCTCTAGTAGATACCTGTGAAGCTGTAGGCTGTTCTATTAATGTATGAAATTAATACAGTATGACATATGCTTACTATCATTACTCTTTGAGTGTCCCACTCCAGTAGATGTTTTTTTAGTAGTGGTAGTTTTTTCTACAAAAAGAATCCATGTAACATAATTATTGTGATGATACATCTTAGATCCCGGAATCAGACAGAGGGTGAAATGATAAACCAGTGCCAATGGTAACTATAGTGCTTAATCATACTTTTTGACTGAGATTTTGGTCCAGAGGTCGAAGCTCCCTGGACTGTCCTATGATTGTTTTGACCTACTTTTAATCTATCTTTTATATATATATATTATTATGTATGTCCACATATATATGTATGTTATTCACTACAGGTTGTATTGGAAGAATCAAAAGGAAGAATGCATTAATAAGTATAACGGTATAAATTATGTTACTGTATACCTTCTCCTCCTCCTTTTTGTTGCTCCTTTAAAAACTGCATTGTTACTATCTATATGTGAATGTATATGCACACAATAAAAACTAAAATGCGGACTCACTTTTTCCTCCTATCTTCCTTGTCTTTCAGCTTGTCTTTGGGCTTTTTCCCCAAGCTTCTTGTCTCTTCTTCTCTTCCTTTTCCATTAATATTCTACGATTCTCTTCACTTGGTAGCACTTTAGCAGATGTCTTTGGCTCTGTGGCAGGTATTTTGACAGTTGCTGTTCACTGATGACTCTCCCTAAGACAGTAGTAGGTGTCAGTACTCTAATGGAGTCGTCTTCTTCATCTGAAGAAATCTGAGCGGAATGTTTTTGAGCCAGAATGGTACATTTCCAACCATTTATTATATTTAGTATCAGTAGTCAAGTCGTACCCTTCTTCATATCGTCTCTGAAAGCGTAATAGCTCTTCTTCAGTAAATTCTATTACAGAAGAGTTGGTCTTTTCTTTGAAAGGGCTATACAGGTGGTATGAATGATATACTATAACGACTAACTGATTTATACGGATTCTCAAATCAATAATTATAGCACTCTTCTCTCCACGATCTTTTTAATGCTGAAAAACACCCCCTGTCCAACGGTTGGGTAATATGGTTGAATGAGGGGGAAGACAAAACATTATGACTCCCTTCCTCTGCAGCTCTGTTTATGACAATCGGAGAATAATGAGATGAATGTCCGTCGACAAGAAGTAAAAGAGGACGTACTGGTGGGGCATGCAATAGAAAGTGATGTTGATACCAAAGGTCAAACAATTCCGCATCAATCCATCCAAAAACCGTAAATTGAACCGGGTACTTCTCCTTCTTCATTCCTGGTTTCAAAGTTTTCCAATTGAAGATTATAAAGGGTGGAATAACATAGCCTCCAGCACTATAGCAGGCGAGTACAGTAATCTGTGCTTTGTCACCACTGGATACATTGTATGGGTGCTTCTGTCCTTTAATGACTGTTACCTTTGGTGGTGCGGGGTCAAGTGGAAACCCAAGTCAAGGTTTCATTTAGAAAAATCGACAAGGGGGGGCAAAATAGTACTTAGAAAAAAATTTAGGGGGGCGAAGGGACTGCGTGCGAAAGTGTGTCCCTCTAGTGGGAGTCTGGTGGCATGCCCCCAGACAATTTTGAATTTTAGACCCTCTGAGATCACTTCTGGCACATTTTCAGACCATTTGTGGTTTTCAAATGACATGATAAGATGACATATTACTGGTGCTGATAAGACACTTAACACCTATAGACCCTGGTGCTGATAAGGCACTTAGGAGTAATTTAACAAACATAGACTATTGGGTCTACATTCTCCTTGTGTTTAGACTAAGGTTATCTTATGCTGTATCTTCCTTGTGTTGAGTTTCAGCTCTGTTTTCATTACATCCAATACCCCTTGAAAAAAAAGGCTAACCTAATTTCCAAGGGGGGGGCAAGACTCTGGTAAGGGGGGGCAAATGCCCCCCTGCCCCCCCCCTAAATGAAACCCTGCAAGTGGAAACCCAGACTCATCACAGTTAAAGATTTGACATGGGGTTTTTGTAAAAGTTGTTATCTTCCAGAGTTGTGTTCAAGTAAGTCGAAATATTTGTTGAGGATATCAGGGGAGGTACATATAACACAGGCATGAGAAAGAGGTTCTGGTTTCCTGAGGCATATTTTGAAATCCTTTTTCTAAAGGAATCCCACCAACTATGACTAACAACTCCAGTATGACCTTTTCTAGTGACGGCATTTTGAACAAGTGTCATTATATCTTGCTTTGACCTAGGATAACCAATAGAGGCACAATGCTTCAGAAAAGAAACAAGTTCTTCTTCTTCCGTGTCCGAAACAAGCCTTGGTGGGCCACTCCGAGCACCGAACAATACACGACCAGTCACACGATCATGCAATGTGCTCTTTGGCATACCATAAATTTCCACTGCCTCTCTAAGTGACATTTCATTGTTTTTTACTGCTTCATATACGCCTTGTAGAGTCTCTCTTCTTTCCAGTTTTTATACTGAGAGGGTCTCAACGGTCCAGGACTGAGAAGGAGCAGGTGCCGCAAGAACAGCTGATGAAAAAACTCTTTCCTTTAAAGACAGCATCTTTCTATATACAAAAAGGTATTTTAAAAATATCAAACTAAAACTTTCTATACCTTTGTCAACAAGGCCACAACACGTGATGATGACCAGTGGGTGGAGGTGCTAACAGGATGCATCTTGCACTGACTCAGACTTTATCTCCTTTCTACTATAATTATACTTATAATATTATGATTTATAGATAGTGCAAAAAACTATAGTTTACATAGAAAGCAACTTTTTTAATTAAAATCGAGTGACAAGGGAAAGATAATGGTGAAATACGAGCATGAAGTAATTTTTCCGAATATGGGCGTGTCCGAAATGTTGCACAAAAGTTCTTCGTGGCCGAGAGAAACACAACAGCGACGGCTCTCATTTGCAATAATAAAGAAGATGACCATTGACTATAGCACGATGACACAACCAGCACCTGTCGTTCACGAATTCACAGAACGAGCGTCCGAATATACCTGTTGTCCGAATATACGTTGCATACTCTAATTAACCCTGTCAGGAAGACTAAATTTGTTAGTTTAGGCTATTTTGCTTGTCCTTCCAAAGTACAGACTGACTAGCTAAAGTCTTTTTACAAAAATGAAGACAGCTCTGTGGACTATTCTTGTATCAATACTTTTTATCACATCTTAATAAGAATGAAGGTAAGTACTGTGTATAGCCCAATTGTGTTTTTTAGTATTGTCACTGCTGAGTACCTTAGCGTGAGGCAAAGGTTACTACCCTCCCAAAATGTCAACTTCTTAAACTGTTTCATTACTGTGTTAGAATTAGCTTTCAGATAATAACTTGGTAGTACACCTAGTAATTGACCAAATGACAGCCCCTATAAAATTTCGTTTCAAAATTTTAGCCTTATGGTCTTTGATGCTTTTGGTGATACAATAAATAATTGCATGAACTAAGTTTATCAAGTCAGTCATTTTCAGTATAGAAAGAAGCAGTTTACCAGTTTTAACAATTTTTATTCAGTTTATGATGAAATGCAACTTTTTTTTACTACTCACAAATGTGTAAGAGACTTTTTCTTATTGGAAGATACAGTATTTGACTATTAGAAAGGAAAGATAAATAAGAAGTGATATGTTCAGATCAATTGTGCCCATCTAAGACCACAAATGAGGATGACACTTGTTAAGATGTCTGAGTTCACAATCACATCCAAACTCTGTTAAAACAAAGTAAAAATGATGAAGATGAGTGCCAAGGAGTAAATTAAAAGTGTTGTACATGGATATTCTAAAGGATATTGTATGGTGTTGAACTTTAAATTATTATAAATAAATTATAATGTAACAGACTAAACTATCTTTTTATAAATTTCTTGATAGTTGACATATTGCGAGTAGACATCTTGGGAGATGGTATTTTTGGGAAGAGTTGGTATTATATGAGTTGATATAATGGGAATTGACATTCTGAGACCTAATTGAGGCAACTAATCTGAATAGTGCAGCAAAATGTCCTCTTAGTTTCTATATAGTTTCTGATATATATTATATAGAAACTAAAGTGAGATTTTTCATTTTTTTTACTTAAGCAATTACAATTGCAAGACACACTTACAAACATGGCAATCTGCCCCTAAAAGACACAACTAAAGCTTAACTTTCATCATATTAATGACACTGTAGGCATGGAATATATAGTAAATGTAGGTGTCATAATATATAGTATCAGATATTAACACAAAACACACAAAGTGTGTTGGAAGGAAAACTCAATTTTGTTATTGAGAGTAGGTAATAACCACTAAGTAGTATGATGTCATGCCCTTCAAACATAAGACACAGACAATGCCATGTACTCAAAGTAGATAAGGAGGAAAGTCATCATAACAAAGAGATGCTCACTGCATAAGGCAAGCCCTGTGTATCCCCATATTGTTAGAGTGATTTTTTCATTTTTTTTACCTTAGTCAAGCAATTACAATTTGCAAGGACACTTACAAACATGGCAATCTGCCCCTAAAAGACACAACTAAAGCTGAACTTTCAATCATATTAATGACACTGTAAGCATGAATATATAGTAAATGTAGGTGTCATAATATATAGTATCAGATATTAACACAAAACACACAAAGTGTGTGGAAGGAAACTCAACTTTTGTTATTGAGAGTAAGTAATAACCACTAAGTAGTATGATGTCATGCCCTTCAAACATAAGGCACAGACAATGCAGGTACTCAAAGTAGATAAGGAGAAAGTCATCATAACAAAGAGATGCTCACTGCATAGGCAAGCCTGTGTATCCACATATTGATAGGGTATAATTACATTAGGGTATAAGTTAATTAATAAACCACTGACTTTGTAGCTTTATGATATGATAGATTTACCAATCAACTGAACTGTTTTCATTTCTTGTAGCTCAATGTACTGATGGTACATTATATTATTAATCAAGTTAATTCTGATGTCAAAGACATGGACAAACTCTTTATTTGTTCAAATGACACATGGTTTCCTCTCTGTTCAACTATGTTTGATAGTTATGCAGCACAAGCAGCATGTCGTCAACTTGGATTTGTAGATGGAAGTATGTTATATAATATTTAATAAAAAGTCTTATATGACTATAAACAATTTTATTTGTTAATGGTATGCCAATCAACAATTATAAATTGAAGATTTTATTATCCAATTTGTTTCGTGATATTAGGTAACTAACCATGCAGGTTGAAATGTAATGGATGTTCAGCAAAATCACACATTTCTAAATGGGACTAAAACTAACCATATCTTTATTTTAATGCCAGCATTCATATGTTATAGTATAGCTTTCCCAACCAATTTATTAAAAGCCAATAATGAAGGTATAGTCAAATTATTTCTTTTTTTACACATTGGTCACTAGCTTCTTATACTTATGAGGTCTAAGTATTAATGGGAAATGAGTCAAGTGACACAATTCCCATTTATGTATTCTAAAAATAAGACATCGTCATATGTTTTGGTACAATATAATTACTACAGTTTTGTTAAAATAAAATATTTAAGAATCCATTATCTAAAAACAGTTTATTATGACTTAGAAGCAGCAACTAGATTCTGCTTGATTATAAATCTTAACAATATTTAATGTATCTTCAGTCAGTATTGTAGCATTTATTGCCTTCTGAGTCTATCTGTTTATCTAAGTAGTAGCAGTACCTAGAAGTACTACTTTATATTATTATGTATATTATATTCTTCCTTTAACAAATTATTTTTACAGATTTACTATCAGTCCCACGATTCAACCAAATTAAGTTTCGGGTGGGGTTTTATTGACATTTTTATTTGTGATGTGTCTATGAAGATCATCTCACTAATGGTGGATGTAATAATAGAGAACTGTTCATACATGTCATCACAACAAGGAGGACAAACTACACTGTTATAATAGTAAGAATTATATGAGCAATGATTTGTGACTCAACTCATTGATTTTAATTCTTTCAAATAACTAGGGAGTTGCTTTATGATTCTTTACAACACATTCACTTTTTATTGTGCCTGCTAAGTAGTCCAATATTATATAATATAATAATGCTCCAGATTAAAGATTCTCACCAGCTGTTGCTTTTCTTACAGTTTCCAGCATTCTATATCTATAGTCTTCCGCAGACACTAATGAGTATGCCAATTTGTCTAGCTCAAGTCATTTGATATACTGTGAAGTCAATATATATCAAAAAAACAATTATACAATAGATTTTTTGTCATTATATTCTTGTTAATTGTGAATTTGATAGCACAGCATAAACTTAAATATAAATCTGTTTTGCAGCTATATACTTTATATGTAATCTAAAAGATTTGTCAAGTCTTGTTTTTTCCTGTGCAATAAATGTATGTCAAAAGTTTCAAGTATAAGAATAAAAAGTAATCAGTGTCACAATTTTTGATAAAATGTAACTTAGCCCATTCATTTATAGCATATAACAATTCTCTTTAAAGGTTTTCTTTCATTTCTATCCATTGACTTTCCTGGGCCCAAAAAAGATAATTGAAATTAGCACTGGATCCAGAAGTGCTCTGTTCAATCTTACTGTGGACATACCACTTGGGACTGTACAGTAATGATTGGACATGTAAGGATGCACTATAGACACATCATTTTATTTCTAGGATAAAAAGTATTGAAAGACTAAGGTATACATATTTATACTATCACTTAATTTACAAAGTTAAGATAAACTGTCTTATAAAACTGTAGATATTGTATATAATGTAGTACACAGTACTTTACTAAACAATATGAGAAGAACATCAATGTAAAAAAACACTGTAAAAAGGGCACTTTTTAATGTGCAACATTACAGTCAGTATTACTGTTTATTTCCTTTTACTGTCTTATTGATGATCGAGATAAAATGTTTTTCTATTTCAGTTCTATGATAATGGAATGATTTCCTTTGGTCCTGATATTATTGAGGATTTTTCATCTGTCAGATTGGATGCTAGTATGAACTATGATATTTGTATTGCCATTCTTGGATAAGTCAGACATGCAAGACCACGAAGTGTTCTGTTGGAGAACTACACTTGAAAGCTGACCAAAAGTTATGGTCACCTCTGTGTTACAGTAGTTGACAGATACGTTCAAACAAATGGTGGTAATGATGGAGTTAACTTTACTGGTCAAGTACTGTTCTTTGTGGAATCGTTCAGATACGTTAATAATATTGAGGTTTGTATTAAATTTAGCAAAATTTATATTTGTATAGTTATTCAATTGAATCAACCTATTGATAATTACAGATGGTTATCATTAATAAGTTATTAGAATGTGAGGCCAAATATGTGAAATAAATAAACAGGCTTTACAGAAGTGAATACAGTGCACTGGCACAAAAGGATTTAATAAAACTGTCTTTAAGTATATTCACTGTATGTTTTTTTAATGGTCCCATGAATTTTTTTATTTTTTTGCTTTTAGGAAGTAGTATTTCAAGCTGTTATTATCAGTGATTACACAAAGACATTCACAATCTTTATATATAAGTGTGATCCTATATTAATACCAATTAATGCTATCATTGGATATAGTATAGCTAACTTTAGTTCTGAGATATTTCGGTATTCAGAGACACCATTCACTCAACAAATGGCCTGTATTAATACTCAAGTTAATGTAGATATTATAATTTGATGTACAGTCTAACTGAAAAAAGTGCCAGGTACCCCCGACTTATATATATTGTATACAACTTATATGTTCTTTTGAATGACTCTGTAATAGATACTAAAAAGAAGAAGAGAAGCACTATGAAAATAGTAAAGAGACAAACAGGACCATGTGCTAGAGCTAATCTAACACTATCAAGTTGTTGTAAATCTTTTCATGACCCTACTAGTTCATGTCGTGTTACTGATAATAATGGTGAGGGTTGTTACTGTGACTCACTATGTTTTGAAAGAAATGACTGTTGTAATGATGCTCCAGTTCAAGCTCCTTGTGTTCCATGTAAGTAATAATATACTAAATTATTTTGTTTACAATTACATTTAGTATTTTCATTGTTACACTCTAGTTACATGAAGTTTTTCCTTTGATATCTTACAGTATGTAAAAATGGAACAGTTAATCAAGCTGGTTATACTTACTATCCCAAAGGTCGAGTTAGTATATGTCAAGATGGACTGCCAAGGTAACATTTACTTCACAAAGCAACAGTATATACATAACTAAGATTGATATCACAATACATCAGTCATCCATATCAAGCATTAACAATGCACTTTATACTTGTACTTACTCAACAGGTTTATACAACAATCAGGTTCTAGTATTTCATTAATAACTAAGTCTGTAGTGTGTCAACAAATAGTTGATCAGATTACAACAATTGGAAGGGGTAAGTAATACAAAATCATTAATACTATTATTAGTTATAGATTGTTTGATACTTATTACATACATACATATCAAATGTCACCTGTATGGCCTTCTTTAATTACAGGTTATGTAATGGTAGGAGTTCGTACACAGTCTCCTTTTTAGTGGATCGAACAGATATAAATTGTATTGGAATTGAAAGGAGAGTACAGAATTGTTCATATATAATGTTAAAGTCTCATTCCATTCTAGTTTCATGGACACACTTGCTCTTGTTGATTGTAGAGGTCAGTTACATTGTAACAACATTGTGTAAGCATATTCATTGTTATTTACTTTTGAACAACATGTTATAATTTTACTTTTCAAATTATTAAAGTTTAAGACTTCTTATATTACTGGATTAGGAAGAAGGCCTTTGCATATCAGTCTTTATCATCCTAATAATGTTACATTCACAACTATGTGTGAAACTGCATTTCTTGGTTAGCAAAATGTCTTTGTCCATAAGCTAGGGTGTGTGACTACTTTCTGAGTCTGAGGAGTGAAGAAAAAGAAAGATTCAATATAGTTGGTTTGAATATCAAAAATCTTTATAATCTTGAAAATTTATCTGATTAGAGGACTGAGCCTAGCTATTTTTCAGTTCTGAGCCTTTTAAATACTATAATCACTGCTACAGAATCTATGGGATCCCTTACATAGCAATGCTACAAATAAGCATGTTTTTTTTCTTGAATGAGCACTGCATTTGGCAATATATTTGCTATAATAACCAATATAACTAACTATTAATGGCTCAATAGGTGGAGCAAAGTTATAACCAGGTTATAACTTTGCTTTATTGACAGCAAATTGGTCAATAAAGAGGAATTTGGACCTCTCAACATGGTACCACCAGGGCTGCCGTAAGGGAGACAGCTGGGCTTTTGCTTGGGTCCCAAAATAAAGGGACTCCAGACTACAAACTACAACTCATCACATATCATGCATGTTAAGGGCAATGCAAAATGTCACATTTTGATTGTTCATGTTTCTATCTAAGTCTCACTTTTTAATTTACAATATGTCTACATGAAACTAAAACATAGATACCCTCCAAAATATATGTCACTATTAAACAGGTGCTCCATACACACCCTTGTCTTAAAGTATCATATCTGTGATATCTGCCTTATCTATAGAGTTTATAGCAGCTAATGCTTCAAGCTGTATTAATGGTGCAATCAAAACTAAATCCACTTAACAAGTCTACATCAGCTACTCAAGGATTAATTGAAATCTGTATTGCTGGAAGATGGAAAAGAACATGTTCATCTAATATTAGTAATGATGATGCTAGAGCTCTTTGTACAATAATGAGACTACCATCAAATGGTAGATAAATCTGAAATAAAATTATGTACTATGTAGTTAAACTAAAAGTCTGATCGCAATAATTTTCATCTAATTTTGACCTTTGTTTTTTGCCATGAATGTCTTTTCTTCAATTACAAGGTTTCCACCAAATATCTGCAATTAATTTGTTTTATGGTTACAAAGTTATAGCTAAATTACCTACAAAACCAAAGTCTTACTGTAAATTATAATAAGAGCATGTAAAACTATTATAATAAATTATTAGTTAAGTTTTAGTAAATTCTACTTTTTTTTGCAGCTGTACGTACAACTTTTAGTAGACATGATGATCAGTTCAGGCATTACATTACTTCAATGTAATCCCAATATTGCTAGATCATTAAGAGATGTACAATAAACAAGGGACATGTTCTGAGTCTGTTGTGGCTGCAATTGTTTGTGGTAGCTCTGTTATTACTGGTGAGCTGTAGTATATTTAGGTGATAAACAGTGTAGTAAGTTGTTTCTGTATAGGAAGTATTTAGAGTAGCAGGACCTCATGATGACAGAAAAAAATAGAAGAGAGAGGAGCATGAAGCTTCCCTGCAAATAATCTATATACTTTTTCCTTTGCTAGTCCATGTTACTATTTGTATATACACACTTGAGTAAGAACTGCTCAGGCCAGACGATTGACTGTGCAGTGAATGTTGTCTGAATTATAACTGATTGTGCAGGTTCACTCTACTGCTGCCTAAAATATTTCTAACTAACAAAATTGTCTTTTTCTAAACTATGAAAACAGGCTATGGGTAACAAAATATATGAAGTACATAAATAATCTTCTTTCACCAGTGACATATATGAGCCTCTTCCATAAGCAGCAGCAGCAGCAGCAGCAGAGCTAAGATAAACTATGGTTACATCTGTAGCACAGATATTTCTGATATGAAAAGGTTGAACAAATCTCCAGTCATTTAGCAGTGTGCTTGTCCAAAAAAAGTAAATTGACTAGCATGGTGAAAAGTAGACATTCCAATTATTTGAGCAGAATATTCATACTCCTCTCCCTTTATCAGTCAGTATCCTGAACTTAACCATAAGCCTTTTGGACAAGATTGAGTGCTAAATTTAAACAATTAATGTGTTCATTAAAATTAAATCCTTTAAGTTACCATCACATGAAATAGTTTGAAATAATATGTCATTTATTATTGATTATAATTATACAATGCTCATTTCATCTATAGTATTTTCCTGTCACTCAAAGTACCCCTACAGCAACTCAAAGTGCTACCCCTACAGCTACTCCAAGTCAAATTAATAACAATGAGTCACCAGCTCTGTATATAGGGATTGGTGTATCACTAGGAGCATTAGTAATCATTATAACACTGATACTGTTACTAACACTGTTGATAATACGAAAAAAAATGGTTAGAAGAAAAATTCAGGGAAATGATTTCTGTAGTAAACAAATTGGTTCTTCATACAATCAATATCTTACTAATATAGCACAGTCTTTAACAGCTCTGTCAAGTAAGTCACTCACCTAATTAGATGCACACAAATGTACTAATGTAAATTCTGATCAGCAAAAATTAAATATTACTCCTAAAAATTATAGATAAACATTCTTTGTAGCAGGAATTTTTTGGTCTACATAAATACTCTTTCATACTAAATCATTAACATTAGTACATAGGTAATATGTTTACTGTTGTAAAAGAAGATTTCTTAGAAAACTTAGAATCATCAGGACTAATTATTCCTTACGTCATCTCAGACTTTTAGACTGTGTGGGTCAAGGTATGTACTATACACACATGACAATCAGTTTGTATCACATTGTCTTACAGGAGAATTTGGTATTGTATATAAAGCTTATTTATTTAATAAACAGGGAATACTACTGATGTAGCTGTCAAGACCCTTAAGGTCAGTGAGGGAGGTAGCAACAAAAAATAGTACAGCAAAAAATAAAAGTGCACAGTCATTACATCATGATAAAAATGTATAAAAAAAAGTCATTTTGAAGTATACAATTGTAACAAAGTTGTTTTAATTTTATAGCAAATATAAGCATACAATGACAATATCTTATTTCTACTTATAGGTGCTTATTCTCAGGATGATGTCAATGATTTATTAATTGAGAGTATTAAAAGAAACAACTTAATCACTTCAATGTAATGACACTTAAAGGAGTCTGTCTTGATGCTGGTCCTGCACCTTTTATAGTACTTCCATATATGGCAGGTATATACATAAGTGAATGTGGTATTGCTATATACATTAGGTTAAAAAAGTAATGGCTATATACAAGCTATACACTATAGTCCCCAGTTACTCTATGTATAGATACATCATTAATCATAATAGTGTTCAGTATGTAGGGATGGTAACAGAAACAAATAGTCACCATATTTAATCTATACATTATGATACTTTCAAATGACACCATAATAGAGTTATTAGGCTTATCTGAGCATGTAATTGCCATTCTTGAGTATTTTTCCCCACTATTGAGATGTATAATTTTATAATGAAATGTTTCTAAAGAGAAAAACTGGAAAGGAATGTATAAGTATACATTATATAGTACAATGTCAATATAACACTATATACTCTTTTACTGCCAAATATAGAAAGAAGACGATGAATAATTATATAAAAAGCTCATCATCTCATACTGACTAGCTACTAATGTAGGAAATTTAATATGAATTTATATGATCATTCCTACCTTGTTTCTTTTCTTCTGGCATTGGCATTGTCATCCGACACATTTTACTCTTTCATTTTTTCAATATCTTTTATTACTAGTGGCATACACTTTACATTTATTGTATATTTTCTTGGTTTTGATTATCACTATACATTTAACTTTAAAATGCCCTCAAATGTTATATGTCCCATATATTTCACATTACTTGTAAATAAATTAAAGAACTTCAGGCAAGTTACTACTGTCTATATAGCTACAATCCAATAACTAAAACATATAAATTCAAAAAATATGAATTCAATCTATGCATAGTGTTAAACCAGTTACTTTAGATGCTCTATGCACATTATAGACGCCACACCAACAATACATTTAAAATCATTTAAAAAAATTAAAGACCATGATATGTAATGGGTCAAAAGAAGAAAATTATTTCTTACTTTTTTAGGGGAGATTTATTTAGTTATTTGAAGAGAGAAACAGGAATACTTTAGTAATACTATCTGATGAAGAAGATGTAATATTATAATAAAATGAACACATTGTGACTTTAATTCTTCCAACAATTTAGAAAGAAAAAAATTGAGATCAACTACTGTCCAATGTGTCTACAAATAGCTAAAGGTATGAAATATATAGCTGAACAGAACCTTGTACACAGAGATTTAGCAGCAAGAAATTGTATGTAAGTTAATTCTTGCAATCAATGATCATCTTTATTTATAATGTTGCTAAAATGCATCAACATATAAAATTATTAATGAACAGATCACCATTCAACAATATTTGCTTAGTAATCTGTCTTGTCTTTTTAAATGTTCTTGATATAGGATTGATTATCAAGGTATTATTAAGGTTTCAGACTTTGGACTTTCTAAAAGTTTGTATGAAAAGATGTACTTCAGACTGGATAAAAATGATGGGGTTAAACTGCCTATCAAATGGATGGCAATTGAGAGCATTGATAATGGAATATTTTCAGAAAAGACTGATGTGGTAAACTAATTTTTAAAATGTATCACTTACATAATAACATAATTTCTGGTATATTATTTAGTGGTCTTATGGAGTCACATGTTGGGAAATATTTAGTAGTGGTAAGGTTCCATATGGAGGGTTTACTCCAATGAGTTTGCTTAAAATGTTACAAGAAGGGTATCGTATGGTAAACCAAATAATGCAGCTTGCTCACAAAAAATGCACGTTAACACTTACTCTACAATGATTTATGATTTGCTTGTTGATCCTCTCTCTAAATATAGGTATGAATCAGTAATATTACACTGTTGGAGTAGTTCACCAGATGAGAGACCTACTTTCTCAGAGTTGGTAGTTATTATTGAAAACATGTTAACATCAATGGCTAACTATATTGACTTCAATCAGTTCACATTAGCAGTAGAAGAACAGAAAGGTTAATTCATATTTATACATAATTTGTTTGTTATTGCAATATTTTATTTTTTCACATTATAGAAATAGTGAGCACCACCAAATCATCTGAGCTGTGAAAAGAAAACTCAAATATTGTAATTTTCATTGATTATTAAACTTATACTTTATACATGACTTTTAATTGGAATGATTTATTAATATACAATCAGTAAAAGTCATTATACTATATAGGCTATAGCACATTGGTCACAATTGTAAAAGAATAGAACTGGAGGAAGTAGGATTTAACATGCAATAACACAAAAATGCTAATTTAGATGTATTTGATAAGATCATTAGCTTACTTATTTTCATGAAAAGTCTTAGGTTTATAGGTTGTCCTAAAAAGTAAAATTTGTTTCCTCTCATACTCAACACACAATTTAATAAAATACAAATGTAGTTTTACAATTAGTCTTGATATAGCAACAGTGTAATTAGCTGTAGTACAAAATTCAGTTTTAATATTATTTGGTGTTATGTTTATATGTTAGCTATATTCATTTCACATTTGTATGAACAGCCAAACATGTTTTTGCTATCCTTTTGTGATAATACAATAGTTTACAATTTACTAATATTAAACATAGAACTCTAGATGATGTTACAGAATGATATATAATATTACAACAATAGAACTATGATGAAAATCCAATGAATTAAGTTACAGAATGATATATAATTTATTACAACTTATATCATAGATATAGTGGTATATATATTCTTATATTTTGATGATAAATCCACTGAAATTAAGTTACAGCATCTATATATATATATATATATATATATATATATATAGATATATATAATATTTATAATATGTATGTATGCATTATGCACATATGTATGTATGTATTTATGTATTAGCGTGTATATTTGTGTGTGCATGTGTGCTGGACTAAATTAACCATATTTTTATTTAGGCATGTCCCTAGAGTGCATGATACAAAAGATATCTAGTTATGAATAAGTGTTTGTAGTTTGATATATAAGATGTGTGTTGTAATAACTACATATATGTAAAAACATATAGTGAGTTTTATACAACATCTTTAGTGAACAACTCATGTGAAATAACAACCTTTGATCTTTAGAGCTCATTAGTCATTGCATGTCTGCTGAATTTTTCATCTATATACTTGTATCTATTTTCTAAATTATCATTGCTTAACATCTATTTTTATTTTTCTTTCAATCATGTATTATAGCTAAATTTTCCATTTAAATTTGTGTATTATAGTCAAAGAAAGATTACTTAAGACAGATGAGTTTATGTAGTTTACTATTTGCAGTTTGAATATGCTGTTGACTTAAACTATGCTCAGCTCATGTACAGTTAGGCAATATATGCTTTGAAATATTGACACTTCTCTGGAGGTAGATGCAAGAGAACCAGTTTTGTTGAATACACAGAGATGATAGAATGATATAAATTTTAATGTAATTTAACTTTTCTTTTACTTAGTTTTTATAAGGCAACTACTGGTATATATATATATATATATATGTGGTGTGTGTGTGTGTACAATTCGATACCAGTGGACATTATATTATGTGAGAATGTGTAAAAAAATAAATTTAATGTTATTGCACTCTCATGACATTACCTACAGACTGAAAGGTGAGTATATGTTGTGATACTTTTAAATGTGCTATGCATTAACACGCAATTCTTGCTGAGCCTGCATGGTGTTCAGTTGACGTTTGAATTACCATCAGGTTATAGACACCTGCTCAGTTATTGTAACAGTAACAACCTTAATTTCATTAGACAATGTTGGTGGCACACTTTAATGCATAGTTTGAAAAAGTGGAGCTTTCTAAGTTTTCCTTCCACTGCATAAAATATTGCAAGTACCTTTGATGCTTCATAGCAGACAACATCCATAAGCTGTGTGGATAGACATTGAATGTCACAAATGTGACAGTTGAGTAAATAGTTTCATGAAGTAATCATAGATAGTGTATAGTCCTTTCCTGATGCATAACTTCATTTAATTTATAAAACAGCAAGAATTGGTTTAGTTGTGTGACTGTAACTGCACTAACTGTAATCACTTATAATTGTAGTAGCAATATCTTATGGAGGATATTATTGATAGTAACATACAGAACTATTATTGATGGCAGAACCATTTAGTGTGATCATGTTTAGAATGAAATATCAAGGAATGCCTTTCCATTATTCTTACCTATCCACGCGAATGCTTGGTTTAATAATAATAAGTCACGCATTCGCTCAAGCGTCCAAGCACAAGCGAAGAAGAGGTGAAATATTTTGCCTAACTTTCTCCGCTAATAACATGTAAGGAATACGGCGAAACAAATCATGTAGGTAGCCAGATTTCCTTCAAATTCATTGGTTATATTGAAGAAAACATGAAATAAAATGTTAACAAAAGTCTTGGGAAAGAACTTGTTCTCTATCTCTAAATTGCTTAATCTTATACAAAGTTATTTCTTGAGTTATGTAAAAATCTTAATAAGCTGCTGTTATTCTCATTTTGGCTCTTTTGAATGCATACACCTGCAAGTGATCAAGAACAGGTTACTAGAATTATTTGTCAAATTTGACTATGGCCACAACATGTTAGAATGATACAAGCAGTCTTTAATTAATTAATAACCTGAGTACGTATACTAGCACTTGATAAGAGTAATTCCTAGGTTAAAGTAATACAGTTTAAGATGCTACAGAAAAAAACAGTAAAAGGAATTATAATCTTTGTATAGACAGTTATGACAGTGTGCTTTTGTAGAGTACATACATCATTAATAAAATATTATATCACTAAAGTGCTTCACCAGATGAGCAGACATAAATGATAATGGCTAATATAGCTAATCACCATCAGTCTTTATCATTAGCAGAAGATGTCATAAAGACATTAGTACAAGGATAACAAGCTTTGTTATAAGTAAATCAATATAATATATATATTGTCATCATGTAAGAATATTAATAATATTACTATTTGAAATATATGTGACCATAAATACGAAAATGGTACCTAACGCGCAAGTGAATTTAGCTTGTGTAGAAACGGTTGCT
Source organism: Gigantopelta aegis (assembly GCF_016097555.1). Taxonomy (NCBI): domain Eukaryota; kingdom Metazoa; phylum Mollusca; class Gastropoda; order Neomphalida; family Peltospiridae; genus Gigantopelta; species Gigantopelta aegis. The sequence continues at coordinate 27,602 of NW_024533149.1, forward strand.
ACGCGTCCATCTTGAACAAAAAGTCAATATTATTTGGTATTCTTGAAGGTCAATCATTGTTCTCATTACATAATGAATTTAATAACTTCCTGTTTAAGATGGCTGCATAGCAACCATTTATACTCAAGCGTTCACTCAAAATTTGTTTGTACGTTAGGTACCATTTTCCGTATTTAAAATTATGGTCACATATATAGAGAGAAAAGTAATTCCTATTCCTCCACTCATATTTTACACTGATTTACTGCTCCTAACTGTAAATATATAAAAAGTTACTACAAATGCATAATATTTTGATTGATTTAATATGCCTTATTGTCAACAGATATGCATAAATTATTTTGATTAAATAATAAATGAGTGAAGTTTTTGACAATGTGATGAAATATTGAATATAGCGGTCAATTGAACGTTGTCACATTCTATGGTATGTAATGCTTGAGTTTGTCATTATGAAATTCACCAAATTCTTGGTTGCATATTGTCTACTCATATAATGATGTAACTAAAACAATAACAAGCTAATGGCATCAGTGATAGCTACATACACATATCAAGGTTACTTAAGGTGGGATTGATTTTAAAGAGGTGTCATCTACTATGAAGAGGTATCATATTTTGACCATTAATGGTATCGCAGGTAAATAACACATGTTTATAAATGCAATGTGATAGAGTTCAATGCTTTATTAAGAGATTACTTACCACAAGTGATAGCATCACACTTTAGAATTTCAGAAAGTGCTTAATTTAATTGCAAAACATTGAAATTAAGTAACATCATATATATATATATGTGTGTGTGTGTATTGGATGTCTTAAATGACATTACAGGAACTAAGACCTGACAACAGTATTTGCCTACTCCAGGTTCACCTACTCAAATTTAATTACAATAGTACAGGTTTGCCTACAGATATCGTAATTCTATTCTGACAACAACATGACTTGTTTGTCATGTGTGATGCATATATGTTACATTCTTTCTTTCAAATTTTAATATTAATTTCAATTTACCACCTCAGATATATATCATCTATGTATAATTAATATATATATTATATATAACTAATAGGCTCAGCAATGTCTTTGGATTTTAAGTCTATTTATGTAATATAGAGGTCAGTTATATTACTTTTGTATGTTACATATAGAATAAGACTGAGAATGACTCATTCTTTATGTTGTAACAGTCACTACAGAAACAAATATATAATACTGTATGACATTGCCATTTTTTAAGAAACAGAAGAGAATTAAGTTTAAGATAATGTAAGTGATACTATATATACAGGATGTCGAGTCATAATTAACTTCCGTCATTAAAATTCTAGTTTAGGTATTTTCTTTGCTGCGACTAGCTAAAGTAGTTGATATAATAATATGAAGACATCTCTGTGGACTGTTTCTTATTTCAATTACTTTTATCAAACTTACAAAGAGTGAAGGTAAATTACTGTGTACAGGCCATTGTTTTATTTCAGTGTTGTTAATATTAATGGTATATTAATGTAATATTTAAATAAATTTTATTCATGAACTACGCTATGATATGGTAGATTGCTATTAACTGAAGTGTTTCTCATTTCTTTGTTCTCCTTGTAGCTCAATGTACTGATGTACAATAGATATTATTAATCAAGTTAGTCCTAGTGTCAAAGACAATGGACAACTCTTTATTTGTTCAAAAAAAAAAAATGACACATGGTTTCCTCTTTGTTCTACTGGCTTTGATAATGATGCAGCACAAGCAGCATGTCTGTCAACTTGGATTTGTAGATGGAAGTAGTTTATAATATTACTGGTTAGTAATATTATAGTTAATAGTATCCTTATGGTTTTAAATGATTTATTTGTTAATGGTATGAACAATCAATGCTCATTACAATTATAAATTGAAGCTTTGATTATCCAATTTTTTCTGATATTAAGTAACCAACAATATTTGAAAGTTAAAAGCATTGGTTTAGAAAAATTGGCAAATATCTAAATGGGGACTAAACTAGGCATGTATTAATTTTATTATGCCGGGTGTTTCATATGTTAATAGTATGTCCCCCCAACAAATTTATTAAATGCCATATAATGGAGGTTAGCCAAACATTTTTCTTTTATTACATAGTCACCTCCAACTTTAAGGTGTTACAGGAAGGAGTCAAGTAACACAGCTCTGTGATTGCATGTATTTAAAAAAAATTATATGTTTGCACAAATTTGTTTAAACACAAGTTCGTTAACATAAAATCAAATTGTCTAAATCAATTCCATTACTTGGGTATATTCTACTTCTTTTATACTAAAAATCATAGTTGACAATATTACTATACCTTCAACCTATATTGCCTTCTCAGTCCATATTTTAACTATTGGCACATTGCATAATACTTTATGCTTAATATGTTATAATGCTCTTCCTTTTAAACAACATTATTTTTACAGAGGTTACAATCATCCAATAATCAGCAAATTAAATACCATTTTCATTGACATTGTCTTCTTTTGTAATGGCTATGAAGATCATCTCCACTGGAGGATGTACTAATACAACTGTTCGTACATGTCCATCAGGACAAGGAGCACAACTGTTACTGTTATAATGGTAAGAACTATGAGCACTGATGCATAACTCATTTTGCTGATAATATTGTGACTTATTTTTTTGATTAACGAGTAAATCTGTCATGCCTTTTCATTACGCATGCCAGGCGGTCTATAAGTGTTTGGGGTCACATGGGCCCCAATTTATTGATATATATATATATTACCTGTCCACTACACAATTTAAACGTATAGTATAATATGACTTTTAAGAGCAATGAATTAAATTAAACAGCATCAGTTAACTGTCAACACATATAAGCACTATGTATACCAGATAGGTGTGATTAATAAAGCACTCACTAACTTACTTCATCATATTGCGGCATTTCATAGCTATAGTCTTCCACAAATACTGTTATTAATTATGTAATGTTTGTTAGTCAGTGTTTAATTGCAAGGTCAACATCTTTCAAAATCGATTACACAGTGATTTTTCAATTATTCTCTTGATATGTAATATGAATTTGATAATTAAGAATCTCATGTATACATCTATTTTTACAACCCTATATACTTTATATTCCATATACAGCATTAGTGAATTTAAATATATAAAAAATATGAGTGTCACTTGCCTATTCAATTATGGTCGTTACAATATATATATATAATATATAATATATATATATATTATAATACATATAGCACATATCCTTTTATAGGTGTTCTCTCATTTCTATCTAATGATTTTTCCTGGACCAAAAAAGCTATTTGGAAATTAGCATTGGGTCTAGAAATGCTCTATCAATCTTACTGAACATACCACTTGGGACTGGTACAGCAATGATTGGACATGTAAAACAACATAAAAGACTTATCATTTATACAAATATAAAGCATTAATATAAAATATCATTGTATTTTAAAATTAGTTATCTTACAAGGCATGATTTGTCCAAAATAATACCACATAACAATCTTTCACACTAGAAAAAGTACATCGATGTAGAAACAATATGCTAAAAACATCATGAATCTTTAATATGCAATATTACATTATTAATACATATTTGCTATGCTGTCTAAGAAATGATGTGAGATGATAATTGACAAATGTTTTGTTTGTATTTCAGTTCTATGATATTGGAATGATTTCCTTTGGTCCTAATATTGTTGATGATTCATCATCTGTCAGATTGGATGCTAACATGACCTATGACATTGTGTTACCATTCTTGCATAAGCCCACCATTAACAGACGACTAATGGAGAGTTCAAAGGAGAGCTACACTTGAGAGCTAATCAAAACTTACAATCACCTCTGTTTTACAGTAGTTGACAGATATGTTCAAACAAATGGTGGTAATGATGGAGTTAACTTTACTGGTGAAGTACTGTTCTTTGTGGAATGGAAGCAAGAAGATAATAATGAAGTTTGTACATAATTATATGTAATAAAATTTACATGCATGTGTATAATTTTTTTAATTGAATTAAACAAATGATATAACTAACATTTTACTTTACTTTAGGAAATAGAATTCAAGCTATTATATCAGTGACTACACAAAGACATTTCACAATCTTATATATGAGTGTGATCCTATGCTAAGACCAGTTACTGCTACCATTGGATATGGTATAGCTAACTTTAGTTCTGAGACATTTCGGTATTCAGAGACACCATTCACTCAACTAATGGCCTGTATTAATACTCAAGTTAATGTAGGATATTATAATTTTGATGTACAGCCTGACTAAAAGAGTTCCAGGTACTCCCAACTTATATATATATTGTATACAACTTATATGTTCTTTTAAATGACTCTGTAGTAGACAATATAAAGAAGAGAAGCACTATAAAAATAGTAAAGAGACAAATAGGACCATGTGCTAGTGCTAAACCTAACATTATCAAGCTGTTGTAAACCTTTCCAAGACCCCACTAGTTCATGTCGTGTTACTGATAATAATGGTGATAGTTGTTACTGTGACTCACTGTGTTTTGAAGAAATGACTGTGTTGTAATGATGCTCCAGTTCAAGCTCCTTGTGTTCCATGTAATTAAATATACTGACATATGTAGTTAGAATACACTTAGTATTATCATCAGTTACATGAGCTATTTATTCTTTAATATCTTACAGTGTGTACAAGTGGCACAGTTAATCAAGCTGCTTATACTTATTATCCTCAAGGACCAGTTAGTATATGTCAAGATGGACTACCAAGGTAACATTTACTTCAAATAACAACTGTATATATCTAACTAAGATTGATATCACAATACATCATTCAATAATTTAGTCCATATCAAAACATTAACAATGCACTTTATACTTGTACTTACTTAACAGGTTTATATGGCAACCAGGTTTTAATTTTTCATTAATAAGTAAAGCTGTAGTTTGTCAACAAATAGTTGATCAGATTATAACAACTGAATGGGGTAAGTTAAATAAAATGATTAATAGAAAGATTGTACAATGCTTATAACATCCAAAATCATTTACCATCAGTGTTGTTATCTTCTAATTGTAGATAAAGTGAAACTAAGAAATCGGACCAGCCTTCTTTTTTAGTGGATCGTTGTAACATAAATGTATTGGAATTGAAAGGACAGTACCAGAATTGTCACATGCCACGTTAAAGTCTCACACCCTTTTAAATCCATTCGACCCACTTGCTATTGTTGATTGCAGAGGTTAGTAACATTGCAATGACTTCATGTCATTATCTATTGTTAATACTTATCAAAGCAAATGGAATTTTTACTGATCGATTTTTTTTACTTATCTAAAATAAAAGACTCTGTACATGTAACTAGATTGAGATAATTCTGTCCAATTAATCTTTCATTGTCCTAATATGATATTCTTTTCCATATATATGTGGTGAAAACTGCATGCATTTGTTGGCAAAATAGGATTTGTCCATAAGATATAGTGTTAAGACAAATAACTACTTTCAGAGTCTGAGTTGTGAACTAAGGATATTGATTTTAAAAGGTGTTGGTTTGGATACTTAAAGAAATCTTATATTTTTTTTAAAAAATACATCTAGTTAGGATTGAGTCTAATTTTCAAACGTTAGCCATTTAATAATAGACGCTACTGCGGAAATCTTTGGCAGCTGTTCCTGAAATCTTTGCAGTTGCTGCAGAAATCTCTGGCAACCCTTACATTTCTATGATGCAAACGTGCTTCTTGAATGAGCACTACTTTTGGCATTTTTTACTATGACAGCTGATAGCTAAATAATCAAAGCAAAGTTTCCAGTGATGTGTAATGACAGCAAATTGATCAAAAAAGACATGTCAACATGATAGCACCAGGGCACTAAGCTTTTTGCCCTGTGCCTCACAATAATAGGACTCCAGACTGTAACTCATCACAGGATATGGAAGTTGTTAAGGCCAATCATATGTAAATTGTCACATTTTGATTGTTTATGTTTTTCTAAGTCTCACTTTTTAATTTATAATATATCAACTGAAAGTACTAGTCTAGAGCTGTTGAAAACTATTCCAATCACTAATAGTGGGCCCAAATTTTTTATTGCTGCCTTCAGCTCCATGAAACATAGATGCTGTCACAAAAGCATTAATAGAGCTTAAATATTTTAGTGAACTTTTTAGTGGCTTTTGCCCTTTTGTAATGCCCTCTAACAGTAGACCTATTAAAATACCCACTGACCTTTTGTAGGAAGACAAAAACAATGTCATTTAGTAATCTTGCTTAATATGATCACTTAGGATATTTTGTCATCCTAATACCCCTTCTAAAGGTCAAAATACAATTATATTACTAATAATTATGATAAAAATTATTATATCTGTGATATCTGCTTTATCTATAGAGTTTATAGCAGTAGCTAATAATTCAAGATGCATTAATGGTGCAATAAGACTAAATCCACTTAATGAGTCACTACTAGCACCTACTCAAGGATTAGTTGAAATCTGTATTGCTGGAAGATGGAACAGAACATGTTCATCTAATATTAGTAATGATGATGCTAGAGCTCTTTGTACAATAATGGACTACCATCAAATAGTAAGTTCATTTTGAAACAGAAATATGTACCATGTATTTCAATTAAAAGTCTGCTCACATTAATTTCTTCTAACTTTGGCATTTGTTTTTCTGCCATGATTTTACCTTTTCTTCAATCACATTTTATTCCAATAGTACTTCCTCTGCATTGAAAATCTGCAAATATATATTATTTATATGTTTAAAAATTATACGTTTGTGACCAAAGTATTACTGTAAAACCATATTATTGTAATAAAGACATGATAAAAGTTATTTTAATAAATCTACTAGATCAAATTTAACAAATTAGATTTTCGACGTCTATTTGCTCTTAAAGTGTTATATTATAAAAAGAAATAATCAGAAAATTGTACTAGTTTATAACTACAAGTACTTGTAGCATTGAGAGTTAATATAATAATATTATTATCTAATAGATTTATATATATAATTACTAACCATTAAATTTATTGCTTAATACATATCCATCACTTCTACTATTTCTTCTTTGTAGTTGTAGGAACAGCTATAGCAGCCTTTATAGCTAGTTCTGGCATTACAACACTTCAATGTAATCCTTTTGTTGCAGTTCATTAAGAGATTGTACAATACAACAAGGGACTTGTTCTGAATCTGTTGTGGCTGCAATTGCTTGTGGTAGCTCTGTTATTACTGGTGAGCTGTAATATATTTTTGTGACAAGCAGTATAGTAAGTCTGTTATCTCATAAAGCATTTAAAGTAAAAGGAACTCATATTGACATAAAAAGTGAAAGAAATTGTCCTATGCTAGTCATATTACTATTTTTATATACACAATTGAGCAACATCTCACAAAAAGACTAACTGTAGTGAATGCTGGTTGTTTTACAGTACTTTTTCCAGGTTCATTCCACTGTAGCCTTAAATACAATTAATAAAACTATCCTTTCTACACCATAAATACAGTTTGTATAAACAGAAGCACAAATAAAAAACTAGCATGGAAAAAAGTAGGCATTAGTACTAAACCTTCACACTTCTCTCCCCCTTCTAATTTTTCTGTCAAAGTGGTTTCTCCAAACTAACGATATATGAGGCCTATTGATAAGATTGATGGTAGATTTAAAAGAGTGTTCAGTAAAGTTAGCATTCTTTAAGTTACATTAAATGAAATAGTTTAAATTAATATATTATTTATTATTTATTATCGATTGCAATACTAATTTCATTTATAGTATTTCCTGTTCTTGATGTTACTCAAAGTGCTACCCCTACTGCTACTCCAAGTTTAAATGATAACAATCAGTTACATACTTTGTATATAGTGTTTGGTATATCACTGGGTGCAGTAGTAATCTTTATAACATTGATACTGTTTGCTCATACTAATAATAAAAATCCGGAAAAAAAATTGCTAGAAGAACAATTCAGAGAAATGATTTCTATAGAACACGAAATGGTTCATCATATGATCGATATGTTAATAATATAGCACTCTCTTCTACAATTTTATCAAGTAAGTTATCAAGATAAAATTAGATGCACATGAATACATTAATGGAATAAATTCTGACTGCAAAATATGAACATTATTACTCGAAAAGTTATAGGTAAACATCCTTCTCTTGCAGAGGTTATTTTTATGTAACTACTCCTTCCTGCTAACTCATTATCATTATTACATAGGGAATATGTCAACTATAGTAAAAGAAGATTTTTTTAGAAAATTTAGAATCATCAGGACTAATTATTCCTTACAGTCATCTCAGACTTTTAGACTGTGTAGGTCAAGGTATGTAACTGTACACACATGACAATCAATTATATTGTAATTTCATACAGGAGAATTTGGTCTGGTATATAAAGCTCATTTATTTGATGAACAAGGAATACCTACTGATGTAGCTGTCAAGACACTTAAAGGTCAGTAAGTGAGTAGCAACAAATAAAATAACTGCAAATGATAAGTATAGTCACGACATCATTATAAAATTGTATAATGAGAAATGATATTTGAAGTATACAAATTATTTGGCTTTAATTTAACACAGTTTGTTATTAACTTAATAAAAAATAGATATGCATATTCATATCAATAGCATATTTCAACTTATAGGTTTTTATTCTCAGGATGATGTTGATGATTTTATTAGTTGAAAGTCTTAAAATGAAACAACTGAATCACTCTAATGTAATGACACTTGAAGGAGTCTGTGTTGATTGCTGGACTGCACCTTTTATTGTACTTCCATATATGGCAGGTATGTGTTATTTTAGTTATGCTATATATATTCAGTTTAGTAAAGATTATGACTATATATGTAGCAGCTTTCAAATTATAGACTATAGTCAGTTACTTCAAATTTTCATATAATTATACATATTGTTTACATTTATTGTATTTTATTTCATTGTTTTAATTATCACTAACGCATATAACTTAACAATCACCTCAAATGATAAATTTTTTCATGTACAGCAGCTTAAAAATAATTTATATCTCAAATTTAATCCAAAAATATCAATAGAGGTCTGTATAGTTTAAACCAGCCACTTTAGACATCATATATGAACATCATTCTAGCATATAACTTAAAATTCATCTCACTAAAATTTTAGCAACCATCATTATAATAATGAATCCAAAAAAAGATCATTTATAATTTATTTAGGAGGCAACTTGTTAAGTTATTTGAAGAGAAACCGGGATACCCTTTCTGATGAACAAGATGTAAAATAATCTAGTGAAAATCAACACATTGTGATTTTAATTCTTACAATAATTTAGAAAAGAAAAAATTGAAATTCAACTACTGTCAATGTGTCTAAAATAGCTAAAGGTATGGAATATATAGCTGAACAAAACCTTCTACACAGAGATTTAGCAGCAAGAAATTGTATGTAAGTTCAATCTTGCAGTCAATGATCATCTTTATTTATTCTGTTGCTAAAACACATCAACATATAAATGTACTAACGAACAGATCACCATTCAACAATACTTACTTAGTAATTGTTCTTGTCTTTTTAAATGTTCTTGATATAGGATTGATTATCAAGGTATTATTAAGGTTTCAGACTTCGGACTATCTAAAAGTTTTGTATGAAAAGATGTACTTCAGACAGGATTAAAAATGATGGAGTTAAACTGCCTATCAAATGGATGGCAATTGAGAGTATTGATGATGGAATATTCTCAGAAAAAACTGATGTGGTAAATTAGTTTTAAATTTTAAAATATGTCACTAAACTAATTAACATTATTTTGGTATATTATTTAGTGGTCTTATGGAGTGACATGTTGGGAAATATTTAGTGGTGGAAAGGTTCCATATGGAGGACTTACTCCAATGAGTCTGCTTAAAATGTTACAAGAAGGTTATCGTATGGATAAACCAAACAATACAGCATGCTCACAAAATACGTCAGTTATCAAAAAATAGAACTATTATATAACTGCAATAGTATTTTTTACTTAGTTTACAATGATTAATGATTTGATTCTCTATCCTCTCTTTACATAGGTATGAATCAGTAATGTTACAATGTTGGAATAGTTCACCTGATGAGAGACCTACCTTCTCAAATTTGGTGGCTACTATTGAGAACTTGTTAACATCAATGGCTAATTACATTGACTTCAATCAGTTCACATTAGAAATTGAAGAACAGAAAGGTTAAGTTATATTTACATGTTGTTTGGATTATTTTCATAATGCAGAAAATAGCAGACAAAACTGATAAGGGATCATCTAAGCTGTGAAAAAAGACTAAAATAATTTTTAAGTGATCATTAATTCATTGTATACCAATTATTACTTGATACTTGAAAAAAAGAATAAAGAAAGTCTCTTGATTAGACCACAGCGAGGTTAAGCACTTTAGTGCATTTCGTTTTTATTGGAAGGTTCTTTTTAGAAAAATTAGAAAAAGTCCTTCATATTATAATAAATGCCACAATTTGGTATAAATGTAACTATAAGATGTAAAGTCTAACCAAAAGTAACAACATGTAAACTAATTAGCACATGTTTTCAGGAAATGTCTACAATAATATGTGTAATTAAATGATAACATTACAATAATTAACAGCTGACAACAACATGACTTATGGTCATGTGATACATATATATTATACATTCCTTATTTACCATTCCAAGTATAAATAATAATTTCAAATTTATAATATCTTTATATATATATATATATATATCGGGCCTGATTGCAAAAAGGGACCACTTCTGTCAAAACGTTTGTGACCTGATTTGTGAACAAACTACCGTCAAAACATATTGAACATATTAGTTTTGTATGCATACCATTGCTATATAAATGCATAACTATTCTACATGTATCCAAAACTGTTTTTTCATATGCTTTAACAGTGTTTTTTTTCAAAATCAGGTCCCAAATGCTTTCACAGAAGTGGTCCCTTTTTGCAAATCAGTCACATCACATATATATATATATATATATAATATAAATATATATATATATATATGTGTGTGTGTGTATTACTTATAAATGTATTGTCATCAATTGAGATCGGTTTTACTATTTTGCATCTTACCGAAGCCATACTCTTAACATATGCACAGTAGCATATAAAATTCACAAATTACTATTTTAGTCCCATTTAGAAATTTGCCATTTTGCTAAAACCACACATTATATATATTCAACCTGCATTTATTGCTTGCTTTATATTGGCAAAAACAAATTGAATAATGAGATTTTAAATTTATAATTTTAGTGAGCATTGATTAGCACACAATTTAGAAATAAATGTAAGTAGTAATAGGAGACTTTATTATTATAATATTACATAACTTCTTTCCATCTACAAATCCAAGTTGACGACATGCTGCTTGTGCTTCTTCAATATTAAAGCTAATAGAACAGAGAGGAAGCCATGTGTCATTTGAACAAATAAAGAGTTGTCCATTGTCTTTGACATCAGAATTGACTTGATTAATAATATCTAATGTGCTATCAATGCATTGAGCTATAAGGGAATGAGAACAGTTCAATTAATTGGTAAATCTGGCGTATCATAAAACTGAAATCTCAGCAGTTTATTTATAAAACTTAATATAAGTATGTATTGACAATAACAGCACTGAAATAACACAATGGACTATACACAGTAATTACCTTCACTCTTCGTAAGTTGTAATAAAAATATTGATATAAGAACAGTCCACAGATAGGTTTTCATTTATATAAAAGAATTTAGCTACTCAGTCTGTATTTTGTAAGGACAAAAAAATAGCTAAACTAAGACTATGACGATATTAATTAATACTTGACATCCTTTATATTATCTTATTTTTATATAATTCGCATTCTAATTCTCAATCTAATGAATTACTTTTTAATTATTTCTATAGTGAAGTGCTACCAAAAATAAACACTGAATCACTCATTCGTTTTTTTCATATAATACAACTTACCTCTATTGATATCAATGTACTTATAATTCAAAAAGACATTGCTGAGTGTATTATAATATAAAATATATTTGAAGAATGTAAATTGAGGTTAATAAAATATCAGAAGGAATGTAATATATACGTGTGTCACATGACAATGAGTCATGTTGTTGTCACAAGAATTGCTGCAAGGAACTCAATACGTGTTTTTAAGAGCAGTATCAATGACCATATCACTCTCATAGCCTGGTAACTCATGTACACTATAATCACTCATTAATGGTTCACCAATTGATGCTGTTAATGAATTTGTATCATCATCAGTTGTACTTGTATTGTAAATGGTATCAGTTGGAGACATTGACAACTTCCCTTGTTTGCTTGTTGGACCAGGTGTGGGTGTACGAGATGAATGTTTCAACACTCTCTTACCACGATCTAATGAAAGTTTTCTAGGAGATGAAAATTTCCTTCCAAGATTTAATGAAGGAGGATTGGAGGAATCACCATTAAGGAAGTGTCTACTGCAAACTCGTGAATGCTCAGATATTTCACTTGGATTCATATTAAAAGCTGCTAGCCATGATTGACGCTTGGTTTCATTACTAGGAAATCGAAACATTGATATCTCCTTTTCTTTTCCCTTTGTTAATCCACAAATACAGCAAGAATTAGGCATTTTAAATCTATATATATAGTAAAATTATCATCTATCAATGCAAGCACAGTAATGGCTGCCGACAAACAGGAAGTAAAATGGTCTCTTTTTTCCAAAAAAATCACGACAAAATCTTATGAAAAAGCACGCTGTTGTAAAGTCCAATTTTCAATCTTTTTAATTGATATTTTTAAAATAAGAATAAACGGTACAGGCGGGAAACAGTTGAAGTTCAAAATTGATGTGTTTTTCCATTCACTTCTACAGTAAACTACCCCAAAATGGCGCAAGAATGTACCCCGGAAATGACGCCATATTCATTATCTCTCTAATGAATTCCTTACTGCTTTACATGAAAAGGCCTATTGTGAGGGCTATCACGGTAGAAATTTATAACAGATATTCCTACATGCCATGTTTGTCCTTTCTGAGAGATAATTTCTTGAATTAATGAACCATCAATTCTGTAGTAATTCAGCAGATGTTATTTACAATGTATTTGTAGGCGTGTATATAAGTGACCATCAGAAGATTAAAACAACGAATCTCATTTAAGAGTGAAATATCATTTATAAAAGTTACTGTGTTAATAAAAAGGCCAATGATTCATATTAATAGAGCAGTGGCAATAAAGACAACAAAGATCTTGTTAACACCTATATGCTTTGTGGCATCAGGAAGTAATAACAATAGTATCGTGCCCATCCCTATATAGGCAATACTATCACCTAATATCCACTTAACATATAACATCTGCCTGATACTAAATAATAAATGTCTAATTTGTGTTCATTTTAACTTGATTTGATTCAATAATCAGGCAACATAAATATTGTCAAATAAGCAACACTACAGTATTATAGTCATTTTAAAATTATAAAAAAATGATTAGTTAACTTTTTTTGGTAAAAAAAGATAATTCAATAAGATAGATTACTCTTCCTCTCTAATCCAACAACATGCTACCACAACATGTAAGTATGTAACAAATGTGAATGTTTTACCGGAGTTACAATAATATTATTTAAAAAGTTTGGCGTTACATGTACATACTTCCTTAGGATATGAAACAGATAAGTATATCACATACAGTATATTAAACAATGTACTTACCAATATTTGTTAATATATGTTTACTTTAATGTGGGAAGGTGGAAACATAATATATATATATATATATATATATATATATATATTGATATTTAACAGTCATTGTAATTCAATAAGAGTCTAGAGCTCACAACACAACTAGTTGTTCTAACGAAATATAGGAGAATATTATGTTGGTAACATAATCCTATGATTATAGTCATATATATATAATAAAAGCTATAATACATATACATATATAAAATGTAAGTAATATGTTACAATGTACCTTATTATTTGGTTTTCAAGTCCGTATTTCACAATTAAGTAATTTTAAATAAACATGTATATACAAAATAGAGTAACAGTTTTTGAGACTAGAAAAATGAAGTGATGATAATCAAAAAGGGATGATCTTTCTACATTAAACATAACAATCAGATCAGTATTTTAATTTGTCAGCAATATTATCATTGTTTAATTTTAACCACTGTCAGGTAACATTTGCTTTGAGAAGGCTCCTTGAGTCTTAGATGGATTGTCTTCATAAAAATTGTTGTCTTCTGCTTTCACTGATGCTAAGGAAGTGTTTCCACTACATCTAAGAATTCATAAAACCTTACACATCAAATAGAAGAAAGCATATACTCAGACTACAATCCCTCTACAATTGTGACACTATAGTGAAAGTCATGAGGTCTATTAGGTTATAACCTAATAGATCTCATGACTTTCACTTATAGTACATACTCAACCTGCCATAGACGGATTTCTTTACAATAATAATTTCAGTAGTGTCAATATAGGTACTTTGTATATAACATTAATAATGTGACTGCTGAATACTAAGTTCACTTGACTGACTAGCAGGGTACACCAAAAAGTGACTATCAATAATATCAACTTACTACTATAATCAAGACATATCATATATAGTTACCATTGGTCAGATTGACCACACTGATGCACAAGTACGCATGCCAACCATCTCCACAGTAACCTTTGAAGTTGACTGCCAACATGTTGCCAGAAATTGAAAGCTGTTCAACTTGTGGCAACATGTTGCTGGCAGTTGCTCAGATCATGTAACACTAGGCAACCTTTTGCTAGTAACAGTGTTGCTAGCAAAAAGTTGCCTGTATGTTGAGCTTATGAAACAGGATGCCAAGTTTAACAGGAAGTCTAATCTGAATTAACACTGTCACGAAGGTGTCAAATTTAATAACTCAATTGAGATCGGTTTTACAATTTTGTATCTTGCTTAGATGATACCACTATAGTTTAGTAACCACATCTAAGAAACAGGATGCCAAGTATAACAGGAAGTCTAATCTGAATTAACACTGTCACGAAGGTGTCAAATTTAATAACTCAATTAGTCTTGCTATTTGTCTTGAACGTACAGACTGACTGCTTAAAATATGAAGACATCTTTGAGGACTGTTCTTATCTCAATAATTTTATCGCAATTTATAAAAAGTGAAGGTAATTTTTTAATATTTTGTATAGCCCATTGTGTCATTTCAGTAACTGTATATTTTATTCATAAACCACAGTTTTATCATGCACTAGATTTATCAACTAACTGAGTTGTTTTCATCCTTGTAGCTCAATGTACTGATGGTACATTAGATATTATTAATCAAGTTAATACTGATGTCAAAGACAATGGACAACTCTTTATTTGTTCAAATGACACATTGTTTCCTCTTTGTTCTACTAACTTTGATAGTGATGAAGCACAAGCAGCATGTCGTCAACTTGGATTTGTAGATGGAAGTAAGTTATGATATTACTGGTTACGTAATATCATAGTTACAAAGTCTCCTATTTTTAAATGATTTATTTGCAAATGGCACAAACAATCAATGCTCGCTATAATTATGAATTGAAGCATTGAATATCAATTCTTTTGCGGAAGTTAAGTAACCAATGCAGGTTGAGAGTTTAATAGTGGTAAATGGATGTAACCTAAACATATATAAATTTTATATGCCAGATTTGTATGTGATCACATGCTTTATAGCATGATTTTCAACTAATTAACTAAATATGGAAGACACAGATGGACATTCCAATTCCTATTTCTTCTTTCTTCCGTGAACCTTGGCGCATTTAAAAATCCTAATTAGCAACCCAGTTGATGAGTTCCAATTTCTTATTCCTAATTCCATTTTTTAGATGTGCGCCTTTTTTAGGCTTTTCTTGTTACTTATAAAACATGGAGCACAAGTACCATGAGCCATCTCTTAGAATTGAGCGTCAGTGAGATGTTTTTAGTTGAGTTGGGTTCTTGACTTTGGTTGTATATTGTAGTTCTATTATTTAGGGAAGCCAAGGACAGACATTCGAACTCCCTATAACCCTGTTTAATTGAAATAGGAAATAAGAATTGGAATGTCAGTCCGAGGCTTCCGTAACTAAATGCCATAAATGGAGGTGTGGGCAAGCAATTTCTTTGATTACATAGTCAAACCTTACTTCTGAATATTACAGGAAATTACTCAGTTCTAATAAAATGCAGTCTTTAGCCTCCTCAAGTCACGTAATCTCACGTGATGCACAAGATGATTATTGATGATTCAGCATTTTTTTTCAATCAAGGGAAAAAAGCTTTGCCTTTTGGTGCGTCTACTGGGTACTTTGCACTCTAATTGACAAAAGGTCCAATACTTTCCAACTTCTTAGTAAAAGTTAGTCATTTCCCAATGACAGCTATGGTGCTAGTACTTTTAGTTCGAGCTCAATGTATCAACAAAGATAACTGCCAAAAGTTAATAAAACTGTCATAACTTTCTAAAGAAGTATTTTTGCAAAACGTCTCACTTTAAAAAGTTGGAAAATGTCATAAGCTGTATGCAGGAGATTTTTATTGAATTCTCGAGTCTTCACTGAAAGCTGTGCTTTTTTTCAAAGGTTTTTCAGACTTTTAAAGCTTTTTGTTCGTTTGACGCTCCTTTGGCTGTATTGTTAAGAAGTGCAGAAGTTTTGCTACCCTCCATTATAGTTTGGTGGCTACCAGTGCCGTGTTTGCCGAGTTAAAGCAGTTCAAAGCATTTGCCCTGGTAACAGACACACACGCGCACACACTAATTAACCCTCGCTATGCGCCCACGCACAGCGAGGTTAATTACATGTTATAAACGAACAATGCTTGTGTGCTACTGTACAAAAAATACAAAATTATTTAATAGAATATCTATATACTCTTACTAATCAAGCAAATTTTTTTACAGAGTTACTATCACCCACTACTCAACAAACTAATACCATTTTTATTGACAATGTTTTCTATTGTATTGGCTATGAAGATCATCTCACTAATGGTGGATGTACTAATGAAACTGTTCTTATGTGTTCATCACGACGAGGAGCACGACTGCAATGTTATAACAGTAAGAATTATGAGCAAATATTTATGACTTATTTTGCTAATAATATTATACTTATCAATTTTGATTGAGGAGTAACTTTGTTAATACTTTTCAATGTTTTATAACCAAGAATTTTAATAAACCCTAACTATTAGCACTATGATTATCAGTGTGACTGATGATGATTAAAGCGTTTTTGCTTACTTGCTTCACTCATAGTTTCCTATTTTTAATAGCTATAGTCTTCCACATACATTTCTATTATAATTATACAATCTTTTTAGCCCTGATTAGTGCTTCACTGTGAAGTCAATATCTTCCAAAACAATTATAGCATGATTTTTTTATATTATAAAACTTATGATCATCAATTTGATATATAGCATTGCATAAAAACATCTATTTTACAGCTTATATACTTTATAATATAACCTATGATGCACTTAGCAGTTAGCACAACTATAGGTGTGGCTACATAACCTCTAAAATTGTCAAAAATTTTAGTTATAGTTTAGTTATAGTATGCTTACCTGAAAAAATTTTAGTTATAGTTATAGTTAGTTTTAACTAAATTACAAAAGTGTTTACTAAAAATAGTTATAGTTATAGTTAACTAAAACAACACTACTTTATATGTAATCTAAATGATTTTAATTTGTATTTATGTAGGTATATAAGAATGATTTTTAACACCTTCAATTAAGTCTTGTTTTTAGTGTTGTTTTAGTTTTGTTTTGTTTTGTTTTACTTTGAGTTAGTTATAATTAGTTTTGTCCTCTTTATGATTACTTTTAGTTAGTGTTAGTTACTTTTGCTTCTAGAAAACTATAGTTTTAGTTAGTTATAGTTAGTGCTTGGTCCTTGAACAACCCTTTCATTAGTTTTGTTCCTAGTAAATTAGTTTATGTTAAATATAAATAGTTATTTCCTTTGCTAAACGTATTAATTAATGCATGTGATTTTACATAAAGAACAGAGCTCTCGCTATGTTGCTGTTACTCTGAGTTTAATGTGTTATGCGATCATCAGACAGCTGTCTGATGATCGCATAATGCGTGAAACTAACTATGTTAGGGTTCAACCATTTTATGCATCAATTATAATTAACTAGCAGAGTTGTACATTTAATTATAGTTAGTGATAGTTAATTGTAGCCATTACAATCAGTGTACACAATTAGTTACACAATTCTCTTTGTAGGTTTTCTCTCATTTCTATCAGATGATTTTCCTGGCCCAAAAACACGAGTTGAAATTGGCATTGGGGCTAGAAATACTCTATTCAATCTTACTGTGAACATACCACTTGGGACTGATACAGTATGAATGATTGGACATGTAAGTCAACATTTTAGATACGTCATCTTACTTCTAATGTAAAAAAATGGAAGAAAGGGTTTAGTAATTTTTAATATCACTTACAATACATTGTTGTTGTAGCTATTGTTAGACTTATTAGTACAATACAAATATGAGAACATCAATGTAAGAAAAATGATTCCTCTAATGTATGACATTACTATACTATTTATTTATGCAAGTTTTTGCTCTACTATCTTGAAGATTTTTGACGTTAGAATGATAAAAGATTTTATATCTATTTCAGTTCTATGATATTGGAATGATTTCGTTTGGTCCTAATATTGTTGAGGAGTTATTCTTATCA
This sequence comes from Gigantopelta aegis, assembly GCF_016097555.1. Lineage (NCBI taxonomy): Eukaryota > Metazoa > Mollusca > Gastropoda > Neomphalida > Peltospiridae > Gigantopelta > Gigantopelta aegis. The sequence goes on from NW_024533149.1 coordinate 46,379, forward strand.
CATTGGATAGTAACATTGCCTATGACATTGTGTTACCATTCTTGAGTAAGTCAAGCAATTAACAGACGACTAAATGGAGAGTTCAAAGGAGAACTACACTTGAGAGCTAATCAAAACTTACAGTACCAGTCACCTGTTTACAGTAGTTGACAGATATATTCAAACAAATGGTGGTAATGATAGAGTTAACTTTTCTGGTGAAGTACTGTTCTTTATAGAATGGGAACAAGATTATAATATGAGGTTTGTACATATGATACAAGTAATGGGTTTTGTATGTGACTAACTTTTATTTAATTAAATTAGACTACATTGATTGTTACTAGAGCATGACGACAAATATGTCTAATAAATATAAGAGTTTTATAGAAGTTTGTATAAAACTGCCTTTCAGTATATTTAGTATATATTTTTAATGATGCATGAAATAACATTTTATTTTTGCTTTTAGGAGATAAAATTTCAAGCTATTATTATCAGCGACTACACAAAGACATTCACAATCTTTATATATGAGTGTAATCCTATGCTAAGACCACTAATGCTATCATTGGATACAGTATTGCTAACTTTAGTTCTGAGACATTTCGGTATTCAGAGACACCATTAACTCAAAGAATGGCCTGTATTAATACTCAAGTTAATGTGGAGTATTATAATTTGATGTACAGCCTGACTGAAAGAGTACCAGGTACTCCCAATTGTATATATATTGTATACAACTTATATATGTTCTTTTAAATGACTCTGTAGTAGACACTAAAAAGAAGAAGAGAAGCACTATGAAAATAGTAAAGAGACAAACAGGACCATGTGCTAATACTAACCTAACATTATCAAGTTGTTGTAAACCTTTCCAAGACCCCACTAGTTCATGTCGTGTTACTGTTAATAATGGTGATAGTTGTTACTGTGACTCACTGTGTTTTGAAAGAAATGACTGTTGTGATGATGCTCCAGTTCAAGCTCCTTGTGTTCCATGTAAGTACCATACTGACATATTTTAGCACCAATCACATTTAGTATTACCATCAGTATCATAGTTGCTTGAGCTATTTTATATCTTATAGTATGTACAAGTGGCACAGTTAATCAAGCTGGTTATACTTACTATCCTCAAGGACCAGTTAGTATATGTCAAGATGGACTACCAAGGTAACATTTACTCCACAAAGCAACAATATATATCTAATTTATATTGACATCACACTACATAATTTAGTCTATACTGATTCATAATTGATGAACTATATATTTGTACTTAATTAATAGGTTTATAATGCAGCCAGGTTCCAATTTCTCATTAATAGCAAAGCTGTAGTGTGTCAACAAATAATAGATCAGCTAATACCAATTGGATTTGGTAAGTAATATAAAATCAATTATAATTAGATTGTCTAATGCTTATAACATACAGTATGGTACTTTATCAGTATTGTCCTCTTTTTTATTGCAGATAATATAATGGTAGGAAATCGTACACAGTCTTCCTTTTTAGTGGATCGTAGTAATATAAATTGCATTGGAATTGAAAGAACAGCACAAATTGTTCGTATAAATGTTGAAATCTCATTCCCTTTTAAGTTTAATGGACCCACTTGCTCTTGTTAATTGCAGAGGTCAGTAATATTCCAATGATTCATATTCATTGTTATTTACTTATCAAAAAGCATACATTATTGCTATTATTAAGACTATATATATAGCTGGATTAAGATAAGTCTGTGTCTATAAGTCTTTTATCATGTGACACTGCAATTCTTGTTTAGCAAAAAGTGTTTTATCCATAAGCTTTATTGTTAAGATTAGCAACTACTTTCAGAATTAGAGGAAGTAATGAACTTATTATTCTAATTCTGGCAACCCTTATATCAGTAGGCTACAAAGTACACATTTTTTCTTGGATGGCAATACCTTTGGCAATACCTTTGCTATAATAACCAATAGTTAAATAAAAAACACAAAGCAAAGTTTCCTAAGTTAATAACAATATATTTTCCCCTGTCATCATGGTAACACTATTATGATAAATATTTAGTCATTGAGCATAAACAAGTCCTACATATTCTTCCATCTTTCAATTTCTTTCTTACCTTATAATTTTGCCTCATGTTAATGGTTGCATGAAAACATTAATAATAGAAAAATTAATAATAAAATATACAGGTAGATACCCCCAATTGCATAAGTGAGGTTTATAACTTACATTAAATCTTCCAGGATGCTTTTGCCTCCTTTCATTCCTGTCAGAAAAAACTCTTTAAAATACCCCATGTCTACTAGTATGCTCTGAGGAAGACAAGGTTTTATTTCTCTAAATTTAAATTCTGTGCCAGTGACCTCAAATATGACCACTGTGGATATATTGTCATCTTGAGATAGCTTTACAAAGTGAATCAGGTCCCAAATATATGATATGTGTGACATCTATACTTTATAATCTAATATGTGCATATCTATACTTTATCCATAGATTTTATAACAGCTAATGCTTCAAGCTGTATTAATGGTGCAATAAGACTAAATCCACTTAATGAGTCACTACTAGCACCTACTCAGGATTAGTTGACGGAAATCTGTATTGCTGGAAGATGGAACAGAACATGTTCATCTAATATTGGCAACGGTGATGCTAGAGGTCTTTGTAGAATAATGGGACTACCATCAAATGGTAAGATAATTCCTAATAATGAATTATATACCATCCAATTCAACTAATAATCTGTTCATATTAACTTTGACTATGCATTTCAACTATACATCTATTCACATTTAATTTTCGTTTTGACTTTTGTTATTCTGCTTCATTTTGCCTTTTCTTTAATTACAAGTTATTCTAATATACTTTCTATGAATGTGCCAAATATCTGTAATTAATATGTTTGAAAGTTAAGAATTTATAGCAATATTACCAATATTAATACAATATAACTGTAAGGGCAGATATAATAATCAAGATTGTTACAATAATTTACAAAAATAGTCTGTAGCTAACATCTATTTCCTTTTTTTGAGTTGTTATAATATAATTATTATTGCTACATAAAATGGAACTTATTTACAAAACAAGTATTTCTAGCATTGAGAGTTATGTTCTTATCTGATATATATATGTGTGTGTGTATTATTAATATTACTAACCACTAAGGTTAATGTTTCTTCTATTTCTTTTTTATAGTTGTAGGTACAGGTATAGTAGCCATGATGACCACTTCAGGTATTACAACACTTCAATGTATCCCATTGTTGCCAGATCATTAAGAGATTGTACAATACACACAAGGGACTTGTTCTGAATCTGTTGTTGCTGCAATTGCTTGTGGTAGCTCTGTTATTACTGGTAAGCTGTAAGATATTTATATGATGAGGAGTATAGTAAGTTTTTTTGATTTATACTATGAGCCCATTGGCACAAACATTAGTACTAGATTGAAGGACTATTTATATTGATACCTATTATGTTATTACTAAGTAAAATTTATTGAATTAATATATTGTTTATTATTGATTATTATTATTATAACAGTGCTCATTTCATTTATAGTATTTCCTGTTCTTTCTGTCACTCAAAGTGCTACTCCTACTGCTACTCCAAGTCAAATTAATAATCAGTTACCTGTTCTGTACATAGGAATTGGTACATCACTTGGTGTAGTAGTAGTCTTTGTAACATTGATACTGTTACTATTACTGATGATAAGAATACGTTAAAAAAGATGTTTAGAAAAAAAAATCATGGAAAATATGATGACACCTCTACAAGTGAACTGTATGTAATTCAAATAAATGGAATACTATTTATATTTGTAAAAGTTTTCAGATGATCCAATGCTTATTTAAAGCATATACAATACTTGTGCAGACTGTACAAGTATTGATGTCAATCTTGATACTTTCTAATTTATAATATCATATTATTGTTGAAATACTTATATATTTTTTATATAGTGCACAAAAGGACTCTTCATACAATCGATATGTTAATAATTTAGTAATGTCTTCTACTGTTCTGTTAAGTAAGTCATTCACATAAATTAGATGTGCATAGATATACTAATAGATATCTTGACCATAAAGTGTAGTCATTATTACTCTCAAAAAATATCATATGAAAGTATTCTTCTTTTGTACCAACTGTTTGTTTTTAATGTAAATACTCCTTCCTGGCTTAATCACTATCATGCACTATCACATAGAGAATATGTCAACTATAGTAAAAGAAGATTTCTTAGAAAATTTAAAATCATCAGGACTAATTATTCCTTACAGTCATCTCAGACTTTTAGACTGTGTGGGTCAAGGTATGTACTATACACATGACACTCATTTTGTATCATGATATCTGCCCAGGAGAATTTGGTCTTGTATATAAAGCTCATTTATTTAACGAACAGGGAATACCTACAGACTGTAGCTGTCAAGACTCTTAAAGGTCACTGAGCGAGTAGCAACAAATAAAATAATTGCAAATGAAAAGTGTAGTCATGCGCATCATGATTTAAATTGTACAATAAAGATGACATTTTAAGCATACCATTGACTTTTTATTACAGATTTATATATTAATTAAAAGGAAATATATGCATACAATGAAATATCTTATTCCTAATTATAGGTTCTTATTCTCAGGATGATGTTGATGATTTATTAGTTGAGAGTCTTAAAATGAAGCAACTAAACCACTCTAATGTAATGACACTTGAAGGAGTCTGTCTTGATGCTGGTCCTGCACCTTTTATAGTACTTCCGTATATGGGCAGGTATATGTTATTATGGCTATGCTATATTTATACATTTAGTTCAGAAAAAATTAATAGATACATTTGAAGCATTTATCAAACCTATTAGACTTTAGTCCATTTATATCAAAATTTTCATTATATTTATACATATTCTTTACATTTATAGTATATTATTTCATGGTTTTAATTATCATTACCACATGTAACTTAACAATAATCTCAAGTGAAAACTCTCTACACACGTCATACCAGCAATTGACTTAAAATTCATTTCACCAATTTTTAAAGATCATATGTAATACACCAAAAATATATCACTTGTTACTTTTTAGGAGGAGATTTGTTAAGTTATTTAAAGAGAAAGCGGGATACCCTAGTAGTACTATCTGAAGAAGATGATGTAAAATAATCTAGTACAAATGAACACATTGTCACTTTAATCTTTTCAACAATTTAGAAAGAAAAAAATTGAAATTCAACTACTGTCTATGTGTCTACAAATAGCTAAAAGGTATGAAATACATAGCTGAACCAGAACACTACTACACAGAGATTTAGCAGCAAGAAATTGCATGTAAGTTCATTCTTGCAATCAATGATCATCTTTATTTATAATGTTGTAAAGAACACCAACATATCAATGTACTCATATCAAGATCATCAATACTTATTAATTTTTATTGTCAATGTTTTTATTGTCAATATAATGTTCAGGATTGATCACCAAGGAATTATTAAGGTTTCAGACTTTGGACTTTCTAAAATTTGTATGAAAAGATGTACTTCAGACAGGATAAAAGTGATGGAGTTACACTGCCTATCAAATGGATGGCAATTGAGAGTATTGATGATGGAATATTCTCAGAAAAGACTGATGTGGTAAATTAGTTTTAGAAATGAATTACTTACCTAATAAACATAATTTCTGGTATATTTATTTAGTGGTCTTATGGAGTGACATGTTGGGAAATAGTTAGTATGAAAGGTTCCATATGGAGGATTTACCTCCAATGAGTCTGCTTAAAAATTTACAGGAAGGTTATCGTATGGATAAACCAAACAATGCAGCATGTTCACAGAAAACGTTAGTTAACAAAAATTATACAAAGGTAATCTTTATGTTATGATTTGATTATCCCTCTATCTAGATATGAATTAATATTACACACTGTTGGAATAGTTCTCCAAATGAGAGACCTACTTTCTCCCCGAATTGGTAGTTGTTATTGATAACATGTTAAATCAATGGCTAATTATATTGATTTCAATCAGTTCACATTAGAAGTAGAAGAGCAAAAGGTTAAGTCATATTTTTATTCTGTTTGTTATACTGTCTTTTATTACTTTCATAATATAGAAATAGCATACAACACTGATAAAGAGTCACCTGAGCTGTAAAGGAAAAATGAATTAATTTATAAATAGTTTTTGCTATTGTTATTGATTTTAATATAAATATTTTTTTCATACAGTCAGCAAAAGTTATTTTTATTATATCAAATGTCACAATTGGAAGAAAATGTTATTAGGTGAATCACGCCGGATTTATTTAAAAAAATGAATATTGATATGATAATTGATAGATGGTTGTGATTCTTGGCTTTCGAGATTCATCAACTCAGCTGTGTGTCTTTCTCTTACCAAACAACATACACTAGTAACTTTCCTAGTGATTTGACTTTGTTCATTAACTTTTATTAATAAAAGAAGAGTTGTACTTGGAATAATTAATTAAGTAATAATAAAAACATAACAGATATATCATTAAAATCACTGCATATTTTCTTTAATTGTTTATTTTACAGTTTATATATTAATAAGTGACATTTGTCATGTGATAACCATTTAAAGTGCCTCACTAGAGGAGAGACAAGAGATGAGTACTACGTTTTCAGATGTAGAGATCAACATAAAACCAACTATATTAATTTCATCACTCTTTATTAATGGTGGAAGAAAGCAAGGATAAAGATATCATTAATAAAGATAGCAAACATTAATAATAAGTAAATATAAAATAATGCAAAATATTTAAATGGATATCAGTGTAACTAGTTATCATATCTAACATTAATAACATTTACTATTTGGAATATAGATTAACTTGTAGAAAAAAATCTATTTAAAGATACATCACTAAAAGTAAAAGAATAATAAGTGCAATTATTATTTTTTAGTATCCATATTTTAATATAATGTACATTAGCTTTTCATTTACAACCATTACAAGTATGCATGGTATTTCACAATCCCATTTATAGGATTTCTCTCATTTCTATCAAATGATTTTCCTGGGCCAAGACAGTAGTTTGAAATGGCACAAAGGTCTAGAATTGCTCCTTTCAATCTTACTGTGGCATACCACTTGGGACTGATTAACACATTGGTTGGGACATGTAAGTCATATTTTAGATACATCATTTTACTTCTAATGTCAAAAAAAACATTTAATGAAAAAGGGAATTATTCAATTTTAATAGCCACCTACTATAAAAAAAGAAAATTTTGTTTTAGTAGCCATAGATACACTGAGTAAGTACAATAGACAGTATTTTATACTTAATATGAGAACTCAATGTGTGACATTATTTATTCTTTATTCTGCATATTTGCCCTTACTTTCTAAAAATGATTTGAGATTAGACTGATCAAAAGATTTTATTTCTATTTCAGTTCTACAATAATGAATGATTTCCTTGGTCCTAATTTGTTGGGCTTATCATCGTCGATTGGATATAATGACTTATACATTTGTACCTTTTTTAAGTAA